>NW_026623506.1:657612-695672 GCF_030028575.1 Malurus melanocephalus
CTTGGAAGCAACCCAGTAAAACCCACAGAATTTGACTAGTTGCTGTTAGTACCAAGAGATAAGGGTTTAAAAAAAAAAAAAAAAAAAAAAAAAAAGCTTATTTTAATCCACCACAATACTAACAATCTGGGCCTAAAATATGAGTAAAACAGCGGAATTCCAAAACAACAGTTTTAAATTAAGAATACAATGGAAGAATGTATTTAAACATTGAATAATTCTTCTATTAGTTTCAAGCAGTTTACTGAGATGAAACTATATACTCTTACTAAAAAAGATCAAAACTATGGTAGGTTTTGCATTCTGCAGATAATGTGTATCATCATGATTTCTGATCAACATCTATTGGCCACAGCAATAGAATGCCTTCCCTGAGCAGTGTCTGTCATTTTAATTGTGCCGATTTAATTAGAGACAGGAGGAGAAAAGTTTTAGATCAGTTTGTCACTTYAACTGCAAAGCCAAAATGTGAACTTTTTAGTACTTACTAGACACTCTCTGCTAAAGGGGAAGGTTTAAGRGTGATGGCATCACAAAAATCCTTTTTTTTTTCCTGACAGGTCAGACAGGCAGCTCCAGRTATGTTGATATGTCTGTATTTTGTAAAAAGCTACTTGTGGAAGTGAAGCTTCCAGTAGCAACAAACAACTTTTTTCTTCTTTTTCCATTTGTGAGCAGATTAACTTTTAAAAGTTAATTTCTTGAAGTACCCCTGAAGTCTCACTTTCAGAGATAACAGGGACATTAAAGTTCCTGTTAAGGCCTTATCCACACATTAACATTGTGCAAATAGATAAACCTGTGTACACCCAATTTTGCATGCAGTTATAATGCTGCCAGCTCAGTTTTACTTTAGGAAGGTGATAAGTTGCAGTTAACATTTTCAAATTGGTATAAATTTGCTTCTTCTGTAGTATAGAGTCTGCTGACTAGAAAACAAAAATCATGTTTCCCAGAATTGAGGAAGATTGCAACAAACCTTTGCATATAGCAGACATCTGCCACACTGGAAATGATATTTGAAAATGTTCAAAGGCCGGTTTTAGGTGCTAATTATACATCTATAGCTGGGGTTGCCAGAGGAGCTTCAGCAGGGATCCAGTGGTGACTCATTTAATGAAAGGTGCTCACAAATTAAAAGGAGATTTGAACAGCTCCCTCTGTCACTGTGGATGATGCTGTTTCCCCCTGAAATGTGCCCATCGTGCTCTCAGCTACCCCTGGTGCATGTGAGGGGCTGAGGTGAGAAAAGCACCCAATTGCCCTCAGCAGTGACACAAAACTGAACTGTAAGAGTTAAGGAAGGGTGGCTGCTYATCTGTCACCTGCTTCATTCCTGGTTTGAACATTGAGGTTTCTGACAGTCCTCCTCTCTGTTTCTCTAACTGGTTTATCCCCTCACCTSTTCTACCTTCTTGCAGGAGAGCAAAGATCTGTGAAGGCCGAACACCAGAAACAAAACTGCAAGTAAATTTGGATCAAGGAAACTTAAATTTTCACAGAGCACAGCAAAATGCAAAGGGGTGCAAAAGAGTTGAAATGACAAGTGAAGAGAGAAAGGAAAAACTTGATGCATTTATGCAAAAACACGTGGAGAAGCAGGGGTGYGAATACAAATGATGGCATACAATGAAACCCTACAACTTTGAACTCTGTTACAACCCTGAACAAGAACACCTGAGAAAAATGGTTTCATCTTCTTATGCCTCTGTGCCTSTGAGGCACCAGCACAGATTCTCCAGACAGAGCTGAACATCAGGAATGCTTTCCCCAGCCCTTTCATGGGCCAACATTGGCTCTACGACACCAATGTTCACCAGGGAGTGGGGCAGACACTTTCCTGCCATGGTGGTTTAGAGGATAATTCTGAGATCTGAGCAACAGTCTTTACAAATGCTCAGATCTCACAGCACTTTGCAAGCAGTACTATGCTCTGGGAATAAATGCTTGCAGTGTGAGGGAACCACACTACCTCAGGTGAACAATAACAAAGTGTGTTAAAAGCTGCAAAAGTTCAGCCAAGATCGGTGTCAATGCTGGACTTTGTACAAACTAACTAGTGATGATCAGTTTACTAAGCATTTGGGGTTGTGAAAATAATTTAATTGGGGACTCACTTTAACATTTCTTGAAAGCTCGTATTAATTTGACTATCAAAATATTAATTTATTAACTTCCTGTTAGGTCCTCCCACTTAAGAACATGRGGCCAGCTATTCACAGAATTCACAAGGAAAGATCTATGTGGACAAGAAATAGGCCCAGGGATMACATGTTTCATGGTGGGATATAACCTAAAAAAAATAAAAACCCAACCTTCCAACTTTAAATATTATTGTTTTCCTAAATTAACTCTGGGAGATTTTAATCTAGATCTTGAGTCTCTGCCAGGGAACACACACCGCTCCCCACATCCCTGAGAACATTGTGGAGGACTGTGCAGTCAGCTGGCATTATAATAAAAAAGCAGCCAGTTAACTCCATCACTTCTYCATAAAGTCATCTTCTCTAATGCTGCTCTTCCTTGAATTCATTGAAAATTCCCAATTGGCACCCTGTGTGTGGGGCCACAACTCCTTTCTTGTCTTTTGAGGGGTTTTTAGGGAGGTCACAGGACTATTTAGTGAAACTAAAAGGAGGGCTTAATGCACCAGATTACTGCCTGGAGTTCAAAGGGGTAACTTTTCAATAATACTGATTAACAGGTCAGGCTGGATCAGGGAAGGGCAGTTAGGATGCCTTGAGATGGTGCCTGAGAAGGAGCCTCCTTGAGGAAGGAGGCAGGGATTTATRGAGACTGGGGAGCTCTGAGGGCATTGTTTGGGCCTGAATTCAAGGGGCTGCAGCGAAAGCAGGCTGGTCAAACACAAAKCAAGTGCAGTGCAAACAGGAGGCTCTTCAGGGTGTACCCTCACACTGCATCCTCCAGCAGGCTTTTTGTCCTGCCTAATTAACACAAATGGGGATGCTGCTCACTGCTTATRGATCACTGTTTTCAGTCCTTGTCAGGGAAAATTCTCCTGATGAACCCCATGGGATACAACCTGAATAGAGGAGGGAAGGTGGAGCGTGGAGTTTTGCCAGAGCACTGAGAAGCTGCGTCTGGGTTGGTTTCCAATGAATCAGCGCAGCCATCTGGGGGAAGGGGGAGGAATTCCCTCACTTCTTAATCAACCTATCTGCGTTCTAAAAGGGAAATATTCCTCAGAAAGATGCGCTGTGCATATCTGGCACTTGGCCTCTTGTTACTGCCAGCTGTCACTCTGATAATGTGTTATAAATGATGGCACAGCAAGCAGACAGGGCTGCAAGCCCATGTGATTGTGCTGCATTATCAAAGTGACAACCAGAAAGAACAAGAGCTCTGGCTGCTGAATTGGTCCATAAGTAGATTTTGTGTTGTTGATATTGCTATTTATATACAAATGGGTCTTAAACATTTTTAGTATTTTCCCAGCAGGAATCAGGACATTGTTAGGACTTCAGCRTGCAGATATCTAGGGTAAGGCACAAGATAAAATTTGTTTAAAATTCTGTTTTCATAGASTGCAGCAGGCAAAACAATGATTGTTAATGAAATTGATTCAAGTATACACTTCTAATTTCGCATCTGTAAGCACAGGAATCTTAAGTGATTTAAACTGGCATCATTCCCTCAATAAATCCGTGCCTACATTATCAGATGCCATGGAGACACCTCCTGTGATTACACATCTGACAAAGCCACATTGTCAGGAATCTCATGGAGATTCAGCAGAGGCAATGCAGATGTATCCATAGGTATCCAGGGGTGGAACAAGCTGRTAAAATCCACTGCAGAATCTGAGTTTGGGCCCTTGGTTCAACGCTGCCGTGGGGAAAACCTTTGTGCCAATATYCAGGAGCCTTCAGCACCACAATCAGGGCTGTGACTCTGATCTTTCACAGGGACTTTGGTGGTCCAGAAGAACATTCTTTGGATGTCTGGATGCCTCCAGCACAAAGTGACACAGCACAAGAAAAGAACCAACTCAATCCCACTACTCAGTTCCTCAGTTCTAGAAACCTCTTCTGGGACTTCTTTCTCCCAGAGACCCAAAGCAAAACTTTGCATAGTTGCATGTTCTCTAGTCCTTAATTTCATTTACATTTGGAAAGGATGGTTATAAAATGCTAAAGGATTTGTATGTTTGCTCTGTGATGATCTTCCATGGAATAAAAACTTTCCTGGCTTTCTGCACAAAGTCTAAATGTTGTTACCCTGATTCTTGGCAACTTGTGCTGTTTCTGAGTGTTTCACAAGATAAAGCAGTTACAGTTTCTTCTGGGAGATATCTGCAAGTATCAAAAATATGTGGCTTATACACAGGGCACAGGAACTCCTCCCACACCAAGCATTGCTGGGTAAAGTTCAAAAGCCTCAGAGACAGAGGTCTTTGTTGTGCTGCTCCATAGCTCCTGTGATATTCACAGAGTTTGTTCTTTTTAGAGGTGGCAGAAAGGGACAYGTAACAAACAAAAAATGTAGGAGGGGAAAAGTGCTCGAATCCCATTAAGAATTGGACCAATGGAGTGGAATTCTTACAGAAATAGCCAAACCCCACTACAGAAAACTTCTAAAGGATCTATGGGACAACACCAGAAAAATTAGCCATGTACTTGCAACAGGTTGTGGCCATGAATCCATTAAACACAATCTTTCCATGAAATTGCTACAAACTGAAATGACAAATATTCATGAATTAATACCGCTCATGTCACTCGAGGTAATCACTCTAAAGACAGCAGGAAACAATGTTTCAAAACAAATTAATGATAAAGGTACTAAAATCTGTAAATATGTCAAGAGGTGTAGATATGTCATTTGGTGTAATTATACCAAAAGGGACATTTCTACTGAGCAAAAGCAAAATAAATGGTTATGTATCAATAAGAAAATACTAAAGAGGTAAAGTTATCAAGTGAAGAAATACCCCCTGCTCTGTATCTCTGCATGGCAGAGCTGCTGCCAGCTGTACACTCATATTTTACTACCCACTAGATTCATACTGGGTAAATTGCTTTGCTGTTATGGGCTTGCATAGAAATGCAGTGTAGTCATTGAATTCAAATGGATTTAGAAATCTTTGGGGTCAGAAGGGAAGGTGATGATTATCCTTTTTTATGTAGGAACCATAAAAATGTGTCTAGATATTTTCAGAGTGAGAGGACTGGTGTTTTCCTATGTGATGTGTGTGAACTCTGCTTAGACCACAGTCAAGGARGAGAGATTGGGTGGAGGGAGGGTTGGTGCTGATTCATGCCAACAGGCATGAGAAAAAGCAATGATGGGTTGTGGTTAGCRTTGATAGAAGTGCAGCCAGAAGATTGCAGCAAACTTTGCATCTGTCACTTATGTCCTTCAGAAATRCTGCATTTATTTTAGAGCATCGTGACAGGCCAGCTTCACTGGGTGTGAAAAGCTTCGTTGGTTCCAGAGGAATTTCTGGTGGAGCAATGTGTAAATAACCYTGTAGCTCAGCAGAAAAAGGCAATATCTTTGGCATGGGGTCAACAGACACCATTTAATTTTGGGCTGGTATGGTGGGTTAAAGCAGGAGGTGCATGTCTGGGTCAGGGCTTGACACAGACCTCTCAGTTCTGCATTCTCAGACTTCAGATCCAAAAGGTCTAATTGTTACAGGGTCTTGGTAACCTCTCCAGCTACTCCAGAAAAGCTTTACTGGCTCAGCATCCTATTAAATCCCCTTCCTCAAAGCTGAACCTTCCCACCTGCTCACATCACAGCMAGACCTGTCTGGACAGAGACAAAACATTAAAATGTGGACTATACATATATATACCAAATAAGAAAATTGCCTAACTTTCTTCTGATTCCTACACCTTGACCTTTTTGGTGAGCATAACTCACAACAAATCTGGTACTCTGAATTTGTAATGAATGATCCAGCAGTTGAATTTAATAGAATCATTTAATGTAGATGTTTTTTGCCCTTTTCCCCACCCCCTYTTTAAGGCCAGAAGACCCTGCAGCTATTTTCTCCATGTCTGGAGCTGCCCTTCCTGCACAGCACCTCATGGCAGGGTCTAGGTTCATCTTGGGCAGTGATCTCATCATTCCCATTTCTAGAAATTCAKGAAAGCCCCACCTTGCAGAGGTTAATTGGCTGGCACAGCTCTCCTGCAGGTTAGCAATGTATGTGTTAGGAACTCCTCTTCCTCTGCCCTTGCCTTCCCCACCCCAATCTCCTCTCTCCTGGGGGGGTTATTTGTTACCTGCTAAAAAGTATTACGGTTTGTTTCTAACCTTAAAGCTAGAAACACTCTGGTGGAAGAGGAAAAACAGAAGAAAAGTGCTCAGGGGGAGCTGGCAGGGAATCCWGTCTTGTAGCAGGTTTTTACATGATCTTGCACAAGTCTTTGATCGTGACTGAGAGCTTTGGTTACTGCTGTAGAACAAGTGATAACAATGTGCATTCACTGGTTTATGCTGTAACCATGCCTAGGTGTTCATGCTGGAATCAGAGAGAAATCAGCTCTTTAGTGACTATCCCTGGAAGCTTTCATCAAGAAATTTTTCTCCAGCCAACCTATTCCTCAAAGAAAAGTGACAAAYATATACTGTATATAAATGTAATATAATTAAAACAAGCTTTATTTTTTTTTTCACCCTTACAGTACCCAAGATGTGCAACTGGGCCCATGAATAAAGTTAAGCATTGTCCAGAGTGATTCTGCATCCTGAAATCCACGTCACAATTTGGTTTCACTTCTCTAATGTATTCATATTCCCAGCTCTTCCAAAGAGGTGGTTTTGGGATTTTTTCTTTTAACTTAATGCTCAGAAAGTCCAGACTCAGCAGTTAATCTGAACTTAAATATACAAAGTTCAGTCAGCATGAACTTTGCATCCTGCAAAGGCTTCTACTCCAGTATCAGTTATAACTGTTCCTAGTTCACCCAATGAATCAGTCTTTCCTTCCATCAGGCATTTCCTGATGGATTATTTGGRTTATTTCACTGTAAAACACGGGCACCCTTTCCCATCTGGTCATCAGAGCCGACAAAATGGCTCTGAGGACACAGAAAGAGGTGCAAAGTGCTCCATTATGCTTTGATGGCACATTTAGGTACAAAGTGTACATCATTTATGGGTCACCTTGTCCTGGCCATCACCACAAACACTCTGCTCAATTACTGAGCAGTTGTGCATCCGCATTACACAGCGAGGTAAGCACCTGTAAATCCCACTTTTTTTTACAAAACGATAACTCCTGCCTTTGGGAAAGGATGGATTTAAAAAACCTCCGTACAAAAGTGCTTAAAATGGGAATCTGAATGAGGATACAAATTCCATTTACTACATAATCATTGTCAACAACCAAAAAAAACCTAGGGGTTAGGAAATAAAGATGTATCAGTAAAAATAAATGCACCTTGCTCCCGTTCTTCACGCAGTGGTGTACCCAACAGATATATGAAAACATCAGCTCCAGGAGGGGCTGAGGAGCAGCACCAGCAGTTTGTGCTCCTTTGTGCATTTGCAATCTCCACCCTCCTTTTCAGCTCCTGGGCGTACCTTTCCCATGGTGTAGCAGCTTTGGGTTCCCAGCTCTCTCCTATTGCCCTTACAGCTGTATTTATTGTGAAATTATCGTCACAGTAAATCCCTTCTCTGACTTCTGGGATGAGATGTAAGTACCAAATAAAGTGGGAGTGTGTAAAGCTGTGACTCAAGAGATGTCTTTGAGCAAGAGGCACCGCTCCTGATGGCTGGCATGAAATGACAATTACAGTTAAACCAATAACACTCAAGACAATTCCCATATTTCTCAGGAATTGATAAATAGTTGGGGGGAGCTTGTATGGCCAGAGGCAAAGTCAAAGTCATTAACCTCTGCCTGTCACTGAGGAAACATCCTTTCCTGAAGCTGTTATCACAATGTTATCRTCTAAAAGATGGAAATAAATACATAAGGTAGAGTGGCCTTTATTTTTCATGAGCAATACATTGCCAGTTACCATATTTACAGCACTTTTAGAGCATTAATGCCTAGGATATAGCCAACCCAGAGGCAAAATGCATCAAATTTAATTTGTTCCATAATAATGTTTCACTGAGAAAGCATAATGATGCCACAAAGGCCAGAATGCATTGAGGAGTAGTTTTCAGAAACACTAAAAAGTTTTAGGTCCTTTGGACAGCAACATTTTTGAGTCTCTGTGATGACATCAATGTGTCTYTTCACCAGCTGCAAGCACAGCATGCTCTCCCTCCTCCCCACCATTTATCCATGGCATTGCTCTGAGGTGGARGGTGCAGAGCAACTTTTTCCTAGACAGTCTTGATTTGCTGCTCTTGGGGAGTTTCTCTGACACCTTGGCTTGTCCATTCTCATCCACAGATTTAATGCACAAGCTCCCTTAATAAACAAATACCTACATTTCTGGTAAATTGTTAGGTCCTTGATTTGAGTTATTTTCAATTTTTCCTTCTAAAAGTGTAGTTTTGGACAACCTGGTTTGAAAATATTATCCTTAGCCATAGCTTACATCTCCAACAGGTTGATTTTTGACACAAAAACCACAAAGGTGATTTTTTTTATCTCCAAGTACACAAGTGCCATAAGGAAATAATTTTGATCCCACAAGAAGTCTTTCTATCTCTAAAAATAATTTCACTGGAAAATTTTCTGACAAGATAATTTCTAGGAGTTAACAAAGAACAGAATATATGTTTCATCACTACATGGACAGAGCCAAGCAATTTAAATTCCCTTCCTTTTCTCTTTTATATCACAGTGCGTAATCTTTGACGCATAAAACATTTAATAACTCACTTGGTAAACAAAGGAATGGTGCTTTCATTTTTATTGGTTGCATTGATTTATTTCGATGACCCCCAGATTATCAACCACAAACCTAATCCGATTTCTCTTTCCTATTACCTGGTGAAAGTTAATTGTTATAATTATTAATCAGTCAGTTCGTTGCCCATGGTGAGAGGCTGCAAACAGGGAATAAGAAGGGAAATGCTGATGCCTGTTAGATCTGACTGAACTTTGAATGTCTACAACACCCAGGGCCACAGCTATGGATCCTGCGGGTCAGGAGAGGTGTGGTTCTGCATGAAACACAAGTTAAGATTAGATGCAGGAAACATTGTCTGAAATATTTGGAGGGTCTGTGAGGCACGAAGGTGACTGTAACAACCTTTCCTGGCCACAAAGGCTGTGCCCACCAATGCAGAAAGCATTGGTGCCTGTGGCCGTGCTGTGGTACAGCGCTGGTGGGAGATGGAGGAGGAACAAGGAGCTCAGGCCACCTTTCACTCCTTGGAGTCCCCCAGCACTGGGAATGATTTATCAGCTGCAGCACCCTGGTTTTGTCCCCCACTGTCACAGCCTCTCTGCCAAGGTTTTTGTGGGCTGGAGCTGCTCCCTGCACAGACTCACCCATGCCAGGCATCCCAAGAGTGCCTGAGCCTCTCCAGCTCTCTCACACGGGAACAGAGGCTTAGCAAGGGGGACTCCAGCCCCAGGAAGGGTCTGCCTTGGGATTTTCTCTGATTCAGACATGCACTGGGCAGGACACAGGGTTCAGGAAGGTTTTGGGGAACCCCACATCACCTTGCAGCCAGTGGGTATGGATGCCATGGAGTAACACCCACTGTGGCAGAAGCAAGTTGTGGTTCCCCTGCAATATCAAATGAGATGAGACCTCTGTGCCTCAGCAAAGGACTCTGCTGCTCATGCTCTGGTCAGAATCCCCTGCTTGGCATTTGGCTTGAAGGGGCCACCAGCCAGTGTCCCCAGTGGGAAAGGACAAATGCTGGCTCTGGTTGGTGAGGGATGAATGGATGCCTGGGCACCACCTCCKTGGCTAAAGCTGAGTGTCTGCTGCTCCCCTCTGATGTGGTTTGCACTGTACCAGAAATGCTGCAGCTGCTGRGCCTAAAGCAGTTGTTTGGGAAAGAAGGAAATTTAACCCAGACCAGGCGGATTTACAATAGCCTCTTTCCATTCTTGACTTTTTTTCTGGCATTTTGAGCATCTCCAGTCCTTTCTGGAAATCCTTGGTGACTCAGGGACATACAGGAATCTCCTGCATTTTGGGTGAATAATGTGGGCTCCAGGGTAGATGCTTGTACATGACAAACCAGTACACTCTACCAATGGCAGTAGGCAAACCATCTTACTCCTATATATAAAAATTTCTTCTGTGTTAGGATGGTGATCACTGTGTTTGCTGRTAGTTGGCACCAGGTTCTCATTTGGGATACACCTACAAAGGAGGTACAAGTGTTGKTAAGCTAGAGTGAAGAGAAAATTTGAGATATGCTGTCTAAATAGAAACAACTGGAATGGAAAATTTCTTGAATCACTAAGTCCAGTATCATAGTAATATAATCGGATTTGGGTTAAAATCTAAGGACTAGAAATATTAAAGTTCCCCTCAGGACCCAGACTACTGATAGTRCGATGATGAACACTCAGCAAAAATGAAACAGAAGAGAAACACTAGGTAAGAATAGCAATGAGCTTTATGAATAGCAACAAACCACATGTAGACCCACAAGGCATGATTCAGACACTCACTGAATCCATATGCCTCATCTGGGAAATTTTACTCTTTCCTCTGGCTSGAGCATCCAACTGGGGCACATGCAAGCTGCACGCTGGCTTTGAAGAAAAACGTGGTTCTTGCATAAGGGTCAGAGMGTGGAGCTGTGAGCTGTTGTGCAATGGGGAGAGATTCTGCTCGCCCACGCTGCTTTTGCCAAGAGATTACAGGTTCACAGTAACAGCCRGTGCCTTTACAATTTTCCTGGAGCTTAGTGAGGCAAGGCTACAGCCGCATTAAAAATTAAATGGAAAGAGCAGTCATAACTTGTAGGCAAACACAATGAATGAGCAATAATGGGCTGGCCAAGTCTTTGAGGATATAAATCTTTCCATCTGAGGCAGCCGAAGGACTTTGTAACCGTGTGATTAGTGCTTGTGTTTTGGTTGGATTGGAATGCAGTTAAGGATGTTGTGGGCTCACGTCCGCTTGCTGCAGGAGGTGAAAACCAGAATGAGCAGGATCCTCCACATCCCAGGAGTTGTTCCATAACTGTGGACAAAACAGCCACCAGGGCTCCTGCACCAGGGAGGAGAAACAGAGAGACATCAGCCTTGTGGTTGCCATTGGGGGCTGCAGTGGGATGGCACTTTTGAACATATTTTTGAGGCAGGATTCCCCRGCTCTCATGTTTTCTCTCTCACACACAATTGGTTTGTCACGGGCGCTGCTGTGACTCCAGCAGCAGCTGAAGCTGTCCCACCARAGCCAGGTCCAGCCCAGCTGGGATCCACATGGGAGGTCAGGGGCTGAGGAAAGCAGAACTGGTTTAAATCCAGTTTGCTTGCCCTGGCTCCAGTTCAATGGCCCCAGGACAATTCTGAACAACAGTAGCAGTCATGTAAATAAGATCATCGCTATGACCTGAAGCAGTGTATGAGAAAACAGTGAAGATTGTTCTCCTGGGAGAGGATTCTTCTTCCCTTTCTCCTTCAATGACAAGGTGTTTGGTGTATGAGTGACTACAATGGCCAAAGATGAATGACAGAGAGTTTTCTTACCCTTCCAAGACGCACACTCAGCTTGTTTAATTTTTATAGGCCTTAAAGATCTGGAAAACTCTCCACATAAACATGGACAGAGCGGGGCCATTTACCCACCAGTGTTCCTGGGACTATATATTTTTATGAAGTAAATTATTGTCTATAAAGAATAGTGACTTTTAATTAGCTGAAAGGAGGTTGTAAATGTTCAGAAAGTACATAAACTTATAAAATTAATATTCTGATCAATAACAGCTGGCTGATATATGACAGGTCATAGCTGTCTTCATAGACAAATGTGCAAGTGTGTATTTTTTTCCTAGACTATTTATTGCTGTTTCCAGAAATTAGCATAACTAATCAGTGGAAAAATACTCTCCCCATTATATAAAATATAAAATATGTCACTAATTAAAACTGAAGTCAGAAGACCTAGTAGGAAAGCAGTAGGGAACCTCCTACAGCCAAGGTGATAAGAAGAGTGGTGAGCTCATTTCAACCAGAAGTTCCTTTCTTACTTACTTTCCCTGGTTGCTCCTGGGCATGAGATAATTTGGGGTGCCAGAACTGGATGTGTTCTGACTCATTTGAGGCTGCAGATGTTTGTCTGGAGTCAGTGTGGTAAGACCTGCAGTGCTAAAGGTTCCTGGGCTCCATAGCCTGCAGCCCAGAAGAAGCTGGCATCACCCTGGACTGCYTGTTATCTTCCTATCTTTGAGAAAATGTCTATTTACACATGGATCAACTGGATGAACCTTCAGCGTGACTCCAAAAACTGGCTCAAATTCATATCTGTCACACAATTTAGACACAACTCTAGTGAGAAACTTTTTTTTTTTTTTTTGAGGGAAATGGAAATGTTTGAAGTTAACTGCTTTACCCCAATCTAAGTCAGGAAAACATTTTCCCATTGGCTTCCCCAGAAATACTTCATGTGTTTCACTCTTTACTGCAATAGGAAAGGCACAAGCCTGGAGAGGTGGGAATTTTATTTCCTCAAGAGCAAGATGTAGCTTTTATTTGCTCATTCCATCCTGATCTGTCTGCCCACTCTGCCACCCTCAAATCTCCACACCAGTRTCTCTGTCAAGACTTTGATGTCCTACATTTCTGGGGAAAAAGAAATCTATATGTACATAAGGTGGCATCATAAATGTCTTAAACTCTCCTAATGTTGAAAATCTGCCCCATTCTATTTTACAGCTGCACAAGTGACAGGAGATGTGTATGGTTATTGGAGTTCTTTATTGACTGAATAGCACTCAGACAGCAGCAGAATCCAGCCTCTTCATCTTCTGAGCACCAATGTCTTGACCTCTGTCACTGGCCTTTATAATTCAGTTATTTTTAGGGCTGTTTTTTTCCTCTCTGGCTAGGAACTAATACAGCCTCTCCTGTGATCCCTGAATCGCTTCCAAAAAGAGCCCTGACCTTATGCTAGAGAGCACCTCCTTTCCCTGGAGCCGTGGGCTCAGGTCTCAGCACAGCTGACTCATGTTTGCTGCTGCTGCTTTGACCTCCACATGCTCTGAGAGGGCTCAGGGGTTCACAGCAAAGGGGAGCCCAGAGTTACCCCATTCCCTGTGTCATTCCCTGTCCCATTCCCTGTCTCATTCCTGTGCCATTCCCTGTCCCATTCCCTGTCCCATTCCCTGTGCCATTCCTTGTGCCATTCCTTGTGCCATTCGTTGTCCCATTCCCTGTCCCATTCCCTGTGCCATTCCCTGTCCCATTCCCTGTGCCATTCCCTGTGCCATTCCCTGTCCCATTCCCTGTGCCATTCCCTGTCCCATTTCCTGTGCCATTCCCTGTCCCATTCCCTGTCCCATTCCCTGTCCCATTCCCTGTCCCATTCCCTGTGCCATTCCTTGTGCCATTCCTTGTGCCATTCCCTGTGCCATTCCCTGTGCCATTCCCTGTCCCATTCCCTGTCCCATTCCCTGTCCCATTTCCTGTGCCATTCCTTGTCCCATTCCCTGTGCCATTCCCTGTGCCATTCCCTGTGCCATTTCCTGTGCCATTGCCTGCACCATTCCCTGTGCCATTCCCTTTGCCATTCCATGTCCCATTCCCTGTCCCATTCCCTGTGTCATTCCCTGTCCCATTTCCTGTGCCATTCCCTGTGCCATTCCATGTCCCATTCCCTGTGCCATTTCCTGTGCCATTCCCTGTCCCATTTCCTGTCCCATTCCCTGTCCCATTCCCTGTGCCTCCTGCACCATGCCACCCTGGCCAGCCCCTGCAGGGCTGTGAGCTCACCTCCCCCCATCTCCTCTCCTCTCCATCCCTTTGCTCCTGGAGATGATCAGGGAGCACACCGTGGGTACTTCCTGGGCGTGGGGAGATCTGTGGGCTTGGCTTTTCCATGCAGGTGCCACAGGGGAGATTCTTGTCTTCTTTTAGCTGCAGGCACCAACCAACCGCTTGTTTGGGGAAGAGTGGGGGCTGATCTTTCACACAGGCCCTTCAGATGGGGTGTCCTCTCGCTGTGAAAACACATCAGAAATCACCCGTGTGTAGGGGTTTTCCCTGAGCCCTAACAGGAACATTTCCCCCCTCCTTCCAGCTTTGCATGCCTCCTGATGTTGTGCCTTTTATCCTCCAGTGATGCAATCTGATATGAGAGGCTCTTTAAGATACTGAGATTGATATCAAAACTCACTGCTTTTGGGGAGTCAGTGTGGGTCCAGCTGCTGTGTGTGACAGCAGAGTTAGCTAATGGTGCTGAAAAGGCAGTGTTCACTCAGATCTTTCAGCCTCCTTGGGCAACAGAATTTCACAAAAAGAGAAATTTTCAGTTTTTATCTTCCCTGGCATCTTCTTGTTTCTTTTTTTATAAAGTACCCGTCAAAAAATATTTCTGATGGGTCGCTGTAACATGCCAAATTTCTTCATATCTGATGCTTTAAGTTTAACTATATTTATCTTGTTTATGAAAGCTGACAAGTGATACAGCCACAATAGCGCCAGCAGAAATTGCACAGCAATTTTGCTTGGGTTCTTTTCAAGTCAGTGGAACTGTTAAATGAGATTAGTGCAGTAGAAGGGTTTACTGCAGCCGTGAGAAAGCAGATAGACACATATCGCAGGGAAGCAGCGATAGACTAAGAGGATCACATACAGAGACATTGTGCCAAGGAGGCCTTGGCAGGATAACACAAGTGCAGCTTTCAGCTCCGTGGAGCYGCTTCTTGCTGTATTTCTGATATGGTTCTCCACTCATCCCAACAGCTGTCTCTTCCTCTCCTTCTCCAAACCCTCATATATCTTTCAGTGCCTTATTCTGACACTGGTCATGCTTGTAGCTTGATGAGGCTTTTCAGGAGTAGTGGGGAAATGGAAACAATGGTGCCTATTATTCTCCTTGCAACCCTTAGCATGGCCCAAGAAAATCTCTGTGCTGGTGGTTGCTTTCTTTTGCTAGCTCTATTTTCTCTGTTTAAAGAAGATTTYATAGTGGGACTGCAACTCACTGCTAAAGGAGTTGTCTACAATAGAAAAATAAATAATTTTCATCGATAAAGAAGTGCTTTCCCTTATATGTGTGAATTATTGTTATGAATGTTATGGTACAATATGGATGTGTATATATATACATATAAATAGAGAGAGTTATATATGCATGTCCATGTTAATCATCATCAGGGACAGAACCCAGAAGTTTCTGGAGCAAAGATCATCCCTTGTGCACTTGGAATCTTTCACAGGCTGCTGTGCAAGTCCCCATTCTCTCTGGAGCAGATGYAGCTCCCAGCAGCTCACATAAGCACTCATTGAGATGTTGCTCTGAGGTTCCAGCTGGGATTCAGCCCTTTTCTCCCTGGCTCAGTAGAARCCCTGCTCATGCTCATTTCATTTCCTAAAACCCACTTCCTACATGCCATGAAAGGCTATTTATATTTCTGCCCCAGTGACAGGAGAAGGGCAAAGCTGGAAGAGTGTCCAGCTACCAGGTGGAGCAGCAGCTAATTCAGCTCCAGCAGCGATGGAGAACGACAGACACAATGAAGACGTAGGAAAGGGAGGAGCAGCTGGGCAGTGGACAAGGCCTGTGAGCCTTCCAGCTCCCTGGGACATGGTTTGAATTTGTTCCAGCCATTCAAAATGATCTTTCACTTCTTGGCAGAAGCTCACAAAGTTTCTTAGCTGAGCAAAGCGAGCACAAGTCTTCATTGTGCATGGATAGAGACAGACACTGGTCATTTGATTATTGTTGTTGAGAACATAAATGACTGCAATGTTGCAAATGCCACTGGAGGAAGTGAGAGGCTCCCTCATGAAGAGGCCTTGGATGTTATTTGTGTCCAGAAGCATCCTGAGATGAAATCACAATTCTCTGGCTGAGTGACCATCCCAACACTCTGATGTGCTGCTTTTTAACTACACTCAGGAGGCTACTGCTGAAAGAAAGGCATTTCTTTATCTCCCTACTAATGTATTTTCCTTCTGTGCCATCAAGTTTTCCTTATGGATACCTTTGCTTTGCAATGATGCTTACAGACTTTCCTTTGATGACCTTTGGAAAGATCTGTACCCACACCTAATAACTGGCTTTCCACACCCTAAATRGCTAAAAAGCTGAACAGGAGAAGGATTCTTTTCCAGCCTTTACAGATGGKGAACAGAGGCACAGATAAAGTACACAACTTCCTTGTGGTTATTCTGGAAATCTGTAACAGAGGGAAGCCTTGGACCAAAATTTCTGGTGTCCCTGTGCCAGACTGCAGCCACAGTCTGGCCTTTCTCTCTGAAGGTACACATTTGCAGAGTTTTAACGTCAAAGGAATGATCACCTTATCTAKGCTGACCTCCTCTGTGTCAAGTCCAAGAATTTCTATGATCAAAGCATATTTTACAGAGCAGAACACAGTCCTGATCTGAAGACACCAAGTCATAGGAAATAGTTTTACAGCTTCCCTCTGTACTGTTCCAGTGGTTAATCATCTTCGTTGCTGACTTATTTTTCATGTGAATGAATCTGGCTTAAATTTGGTTCCTGTTTTTTTTTTTCTGCTGCATTACATGGGCCTTCTCTATCTGTGTTTTCTTCTCTCCTCTTCTCAGACAATTTTTTGGAGAAAAAATGTCTGGAAAGCAGTCAGGTTGACAAGTTACTTGCTGCTGAAACCTGGGGGTGTTTCTTCCACCTCATGCCTGTCTTTGGTATTTTCCCTTCTCTATCACAATTCAGTAATTAGAAAGCTTAAAAACAAAAAAAATAAAAAAATAAAAAAAAAAAGAGAGGGAGAGAATGAAGGAAGTCAGCAAGCAATATTCTTTACTTCCAGGTGAAGTGAAGAACATGTAACCAAAGGAGGAGGATTAACAGTGATGATGCCAAATTCTGCTCTCATTCATCTTTTGGGCGACAATTTGAAACTCATGTCTGTTAGGTAAGGAGCAGATGAACACCTGCTGCCAGATACTGATTATGTGGGACTCCAAACCTGGTCTGAGGAGCCACAGTTGCAATGAGGCTTCTTCTYTGGGGCACAGAATATGCTGTGGACTATTTCTGGTAAGAAGAATGTCTCACAACTTCAGGTCTTGTCCTTTTCCCATTTATTTCAGACAATATACCACTGATAAAACATGAAGTGTTTCCTTGTGAGTGCTGGAATAATATGAAACACATAACTGGGAAAATGCTTGGAAAGATCCAGGAAGATTAAAAGATGCAAGAACTGAATTGCAAATCATATTGTTCTGTAAAAAACGCATGTAAGTGTCCGGGGTATTAAAGGACCCATTTTCCCACATAAATGTTATCTCAGTTGAGGTGATAGTCTGTGGTTTGTGCCTGTAGAGTCTAAGACCTCTCGTTCTGTCCAGAAAACAGCTCAGACCTAAAGATTTCGAGAAAATCCTCTGCTTTATCAGTGACTCAGAGCCCATTAGTCTGAGTGYGAGTTATAGACCACTAACACATGTAAAGTGTGAAAACAGAACATAACAGTGAGAAATGAGTCAATACCGATTAACCATAGTGAAAAACAAAGAYGTTGCATCATCAAAGATTCAGAGAAAAAGCCAGAAACATCAAAAYAACCTTAACAGAAAGAGCAGAAAGGTGGAAGAAGCAGAAGCTGATCAAGATCAATGTTTAACCTGTCTCAAGAAGCAAAAGGGCAAGTGACTGACAGCTGCCCATGAGCAGAGACTCACTGGGGGAATATTCATGGCACTTCTGAGTCTGGGACAAAATTCAGACTGCAGGGCAGGTTTCCCATAAGATTCCTGATCTGTGTTACAGATTCCAGWGCAAAAAGTAAATTCCAGAGAAATTAGTTAGGAAGGCAAAACTTCAACCCCTTGTTTACTCAGGGAAGCAGCACAACTATTGGTTGTAGCTGTGYAGCTTTTCATACCTTTGTGATTTCAAACTGAAAGGATCAGTACTTGGACCTGGTACTTCCAGGTACCAGGTATCATAGAAACATGATCTATTAGGATTCCCAAATTGGCTAGAAACTGATAAACTTAAACTTCTACTGCATTGCACAAGAAAAGCTTCTCTGTTGTATATAACTACTACAAAACTTGCCATCCCCCAGTTTATGTTCTTCTTAAATGCCAAATTCACTTCTTTCATGCTTAGGTTTGGTTTTTCTTTTTACCATATTGTGTACTTATTTAGAATGGACATTTAGAATTCAGGCTTCCTAAAGGAAATCTTCCTAGAGGGAAWCTTCCTAAAGGGAAGCGGCATCTATTTAAAGTAACAAAAAAAGAGAGTGTGCTGCTGGAAAAATCAACCCATGTAATAAAAGACATTATTAATGGGGGGGTTTCTGGTTGATTTTTTTTCCCCCCAAGAATCTAAATCAAACTTGAGTAAAAGGGCAGATAAATCAAGGACCTTTGAAAARTTAATCAGAAACAATGAAAGCGTCCACAGTTCCAGAATGATCCCAAAGCCCTTAGTATATTGTATTCTCTACTAACATTAAAGCCAACATATCTCAATTGGTTAAAAATAGGGAAATAATGTTAGGAAAATCACTATATTGACTTCAGGAAGCATGAACCAAAATTTTAAGGATACAAGAAACAATTCCCTTTAAATGTGCATTTATAATTCAATTTCTGCCTCCGTGTATATTGTTTATCCTGTTATCAGAGATATGAAACCCATCATCTGCAAAAAACTGTTTATCCTTCAAGGGAGAAGCAGTTGTCTCCTGATCTCTGGTTTTCAGACATGAAGTGGAAAACACAGCAGATGCTCGCTGTCCTGAATAGGGAAATCAGAGCTGGAACTGTGGTGGTGTTTCCAGTGTGCWGCAGAGTGCACAGGAGGCAAAGACACTGGGGATTTAGGCTTAGAATCGACTCTGTGCCTTGTATGCTTCAAAAAGGACACAGATAGAAGTGCCTCACTGCAGGCACAGGAGCAGTACAAACTCAGAATTTGAGTTTGAAAAGCTGAGGTAAAAAATACATGAGGAGTGAGTAAAGTAATTCAGCGAAAGTTATGAGTAGATTTTTCCTCCTCAATGCAATTGGCTTTGGGTATATATTTTTTTAATTACCCCTGGTTTTACGTATTTCATTGCTATGAGTTTATTTTCTTGGTTTGAAATCCAGCTGGCAAAAGCAGAGGGGGCTCCAGAGTGTTTAGGGGCAAGAGGAGATTGCTTTGTACTCTGGAGCTGCAGATGTGGCCATTACTGGAGACAGCAGTTTTATGTCCAATAATCTACATTTCTGTAATAACCTGTGATCTTATTTGTGTTTCAGCATGTCTTTCAAGAGCCCACAAGTCTTTTGTAAACAAGTTTCACTGATTCCTTTGAGAACTAAAGGAAAAACTTGTCACCATGACCTCACAAATTATAAATAGATTTAAATGGTAGCAGTGGGCCAAGCTCARGAGCTGACATCTAAGATACAATTGAGACTTTTGCTGATACTGATAGAGAGTCCATGTCCTGGAATTTCCTTTGTGTGACACCAATTCCTTCATCCATAAAAGAATAGCAGGGAAGGAAGGAAATGCTTTGCTGTAACTTATACAGGAGACAATAGAAAAAAGATGTGTGAGTACCATCCCAGTACAGGGGTGCATTAAATGAATATACACATTAAATTTGCCTCTTTAGGGAATTCATGTGAGCATCAGCTGCTTTGTATGGGGAGGAAATCAAAACTAACATAATGCCACCTTCTGTCGTGGCTTCACTTTCCATTAAGAGAGTGCTGCCTTACTGGATAAAAGGAGATAAAAATTCATCCTCTATTAATCAAAAACATTTTAGAATGTGACCCAGTATCTGCACAGGTGAAACCCACAGTAATAGCCTGAGCAACATCAGATCCTAATTTAGGCATCTTCTATTATTAATTGTGGCAGGTTTGCTGGAGAGCACAGAGTCATATCACAAAATCCTCTGGGTAACAAAGCCTTGCAGCTCYGTCTGAGGCAGGAAAGATGAGGAGGTTACAGGAGGACACAGCAGAGCCAAAGGAGGTCACTGCATGAGTCATTCGCACTCAGGTATTCACMGCTACCATTTCCTGGTTCCCATCACCAGACAACACTTGTCTTAGCACATTATTCCCAGGTTTCTAAGGTTTTATTTTAAAAGCCAGAGCGCAGGCTTTGGATGATCACAGGCCAGCAATCGTGGTCTCTGAGACAGAGATTTACAAAACCCAGCAAACTCTGCTGGGCACCCTCCACCTGCATGGCCTTTCCTTGATATCCATGTCAGTCTGACAGGACATGATGTTAAACGAGATCAGGGTAACAACAGCCATGGGAGGTCAAGAAATTTGTATGGTGTATAATCAAATGTGCGCCTCRAACAGGTAGATTCTCGCTTTATGAGATCGTGGGAGTTAACTTTCATTTAGGAGAAATAAGCATTCAGTCAACTGAGGCCCTTCTCGTTTACATACAGATAGGCTCCTCTGTTCATCTGCATTCTATAAAGGCTTGTTATTCTTCTGTGTTTATCAGATCTGYGATATCGAGGAGAACAGAGAACGTGTGTGATATCCGCCAGCTGGATTCCATCTGTCTTTTCTCTGTGGAGATGGAGTTTCAAAGGCTGCATCCTATCTGCTGCCACACCCTCTCCCGACATGAGAAGCTAAGTGTAAAGTTTGGCCAAAGTGTTGGAAAAACAGTATCTCTTTYGTACATCACAACTATTTCCCTACCTACACAAAAGTAGCATTCTTCCTGTTCTGGCATGCAGGATGTATTGTTGCACTGTATCACRACTTTTTATTAAATAAGAGGAGTCTGGCCAAAATGACTTCAGAGCAAGTTAGTTGAGTGTTTTGTTAGGGTTTGGGTTTTGTTTTTTTTTTTTTAATTGGACTCTGTGCACCTACATGTGTGTTGGTTTGTGTGCTGGAGCAGGGTCAGGGGCGCTGTGACTGACAAGTGCTGTTTGATTACAGCAGAGGATGTGGTCTCAGCGCATTTCTGGGAGGGGAAAGAAACACCTACCTGAAAAAAATCCCAGGTTTTTTGTTCCTGAGCTGATTGAGGCTTTGCCATTCGCTTCACCACAAGCCCTAAGGGACTGGGGAATTTAAGTTTCTCAGGATAAAACCCATGACRGAGCAGCATTATTGCAAATCAGCAAGACTCGGTGATATTTTCTTGCCATAACAACTATAGCTCTCCGTTCTTTGGGTCCAGCAGCTGCAGCGTTTCTGGTACAGTGCAAACCACATCAGAGAGGAGCATGAGACACCCTGGGTTTAGCCAAGGAGCTGGGAGGTGTTGGCCCATCCATTAATATCCCATTGAGCAGCTCAGAGCAGCCATCCTTTCCCAGATCTGCTCACTCCTGAAGGCACAGAGTGCTGAGATGTGTGAAAGGCTGGGGCTGTGCCCAGCTCCCTTCAGGAGCCTTTTTCTCCCTGGTGTGAGGGATTTTCGTGCCCACAGAGCAGGGAGGGAGCTGCAAGGCCCAGCACAGGCATTGGGCTCCAGGACTACCCAGTAACTCCACCCTGGAGGATTTTCCTTATCTTTACAAACCTTTTGTTAATTTACCTGCCCATTACCTTATACATTTTAAGTKTGTATTCTTTTATATATTTGATGATTGAAGATTCTTCTCTCACTGATCAGARGCACAGGAAGAGTGCTCTGACTTTGGCCAGAGCATCCATCTCATTTCAGTGGAAGCTGAAATTTCTTTGGGTCATTTTGGAGAAGCCAGGCTTTCTTCGAGGATTAACCAGGTGGTACCAATTCTATGCCCAGACACACCATCCAACAGGCAGACAGTGGGCCACACACAAGCAAAAAAGGCCTCTGATATCTGCACATTAGTCATGCATTTTATTGATGATATTATTTATGGGTATTACTTACTCTGCCCTGATCTATGGTCACAGGAAGTAACACCTGCCCCGAAAGTGCAATGAATTAAGAATATCAGCAGCTTGCACTGACCTTTCCATGGAAACACCCATGACATTATGGGTTCCTGTTGAAAAACCAGATCTGGTTGCTTGTGCAAGTCCACACACAGAGATGTATTGCTTATTTTGAAACTGCAGATAGGTGAAAATGAGCTTTGTCAGGTGCTACTTGTGAATTCCTATGCATATATGATATTTTTTGACTCATGTTGACTCTTCTAAGAATACATAAGCTTGACTTTCACAAACTGCCCTCCATAGTTAGCATGGGACTGAACTTGCTTCAGTCATGTACAAATAAAGACCTGAGAGAGGTGTTTGGCCTCCCTACAGGGCCAGAAGAGAATTAGAGCAGAATTGTCCCCCCCAAAAATTGTCCTGTACCCATCTCTGAAGTATCTGCCTCTGTAAATTAATTGGTTGGGCATTTTAGATAATGGGTGTTGAGTTAATTAACAGGCTGGGGCCAAGCTAACACCTGAGTGACTGCTTGGTGATTTACCTGGAGAATTGGTTAAGCTTTCTCAAAATGCTCTTCTGATTTCTTCCCTTAAACTTTTTTATAGCAGAATGATCTGAATCATAGAATCATAGAATCATAGAATCATAGAATTATAGAATTACACAAAGGTTTGGGTTGGAAGGGACCTTAAATATCCCTGAATTCCAACCTCCTGCCACAGGTAGGGATGGTCCCCCCTGAACCAAGTTGTTTGGGGCTCCCTAAAACCTTGAACCCCCCTTCAGAGGTGCTGTGAAACTGGAAAACTTAGGCAAAATCCCATAAAACATGAAGTGTTGATTCATGTATTTATAGGGGAGGATCAAATGACCCCTTCTGAGAAGGGGTTATGTGCTGGAAGAACAGGAGGTCAATGTTGGGAGGTTGGGAAGGATTCCCACGGGACCTAGTCTCAGAGGCATAAAAATGCAAACAATCCTTGAAACAAAGTATGAGTCAAACAAGGATGGAAATCAGGCTGAGGAGCCCAGATAGCTCATGAGTAGTTTATGCACATGCCAGGCCCAGAGGCAACTCCTAAGTTGCCAGCACCGTTGCCTGCAGATTTTGCAATGGATCCTACATTTCTGGATAGCTAGAACCCTATCCTGGATGGAGACCCTGTGAGAATTGCTGCTGAAGGAGAAGAGCTCACAGCAGCCTGAGGCACAGAAATGGCACCCTGTCTCCACCAGAATTTGTTCTGAAGCAGATAAGCCCTGGCTCGCCAGCCCTTGAGCRTGGTGCACAATCTTCTGTGAACAGGTTGGGTGTTCACTGGCAGGGCAAACTCCTCTGCAACTCCCCCATCTGCCTTGGGGCAGCACATCTTGGCATGAAGAGTTTAATCTTCCTTCCCATTCGAGCTCCAGGGTCTTTTCTGTCTGCTCAACAAAGGTTCTGCTTCTGGTTATGATGGATGTGAGCTATTCCAACACACTTGGCCTCAAAAGTTCCTCATCTGACAATGGCCTTGTGAGATCACATCTCTCATAGATGTTTCCTGCCTTTAAGATTTGACAACTCATTAGGAAACACAAAGAATAGCGAGCAGGAAGGATTATTGGTGAGTGAACCAACATATCGGGGGATTAGCAGACTCCCCCAAGTCATCCAACAGGTCTGCAGGACATCTGGGGGCAGCATCCATAATTTCTGCATCCTTCTCTTGCTCCTYAGGCACAGATACCTCTCCTCTCCATATGTGCTAACTGTAATGATGTTTCAGTAGCAATGGTTACTAAGTAAGCCATTGAAAATCAGACAAAGAACCCCCAGCCATGACAGGCCTGGGCTAAATTTCTCATGGTGAGTTAAGTGAAGGTTGGAGGTCTCAGCAGCTGGGAATTGCTGAATTTTACCCCATGCATGGCAGAAAATACATTCAAATTAATCTCAACTTTATGTCACTTAAATCTATTGGGAGATCTCAGTCTCCCTARATGCCAACACCTTAARTGTGRTTTGTTTTGGTTTYGGTTTTGTTGTTTTTTTCTATAAAYRCCTTCAAAAAATAACCCTAAAAGGCTGATTGTGGCCACTCAAGGTACTTGCAGCAGGACCATGAGTAGGACTGTTTTTATGAGATCTAATAATAGGATTAACCAACCTGTCTTGATCCTTTTGAATTTCAGATCAAGACCATTCTCAAACCCTGACACAGTAACTCTCWCAATGCAGCCTGGAGCTCAGTGGAATCCTTAGCTTTATCTCTAATATAAATAACAATGACTTAAATTTCTAGTCTARCCACTTAAAATAATACAAACTTAATGGACTGAAGACCTGGGGAAAGACAATGTGTTACATATTCCATTGTTTTCCTCAAACCGCATCTGTAARCAGTCATAAAATACACAATAAACAATTACCTTTGTAGGCAGAGCCAAATGCTGCATAACTCAAACACACAGGCAATAGAAACAGGCTCTTACCAACTCATGGCTCTCATCTGACATGCAGGACCCCTCTCTGTTCATGTGGCATTCACCAGCCCCTGGGTGGCATTTCAGCTGTTCTCAACACCTTACTTCAATTTTGATAAATTCTGTTTCAGCTCTATTGAGAAAAGGTCATGTCTGTTTTACACCTCTCTGTCACCTGCTTCTGGCTCTTAGACTGTGGTGAGCAGCAGTTACTGGAATGAGTGACAATATAATGGTGATGGAATAAACTCCTCTGGTTAGAAAACATGAAGAAACAACATTGTCAGTGATATTTGGCCCTATTTGGAATAAATGCATACAAAGAGCTGCTAACAGCCATCCTTCTCTTGGGTTTTTTTGAACATTGCAGGAGTTAACATCTACAGAGGGGTTTTTGTTTTCCACTTCTTYTTTTCTTACCACTTTCATTTAATAACACAGATCCAGTGCAGATGCACGTGAAATTGTGTCTGTAGAGGCACAGTGGGGTCCATTGCCCCATTTTTATTGGCCATTTTCTGGTATTCTCATGCAGCACATTGCCCCATTTTTACTGGCCATTTTCTGGTATTCTCATGGAGTGAATTGCTAAGCTCTAACCAAGTGGCCCGTGGACAGAAAGGATGTTGAGCCAGGTTCCAGAGTTAGGTTACACTCTGSATTCAAAGGCAGTAAGGGCAAATGCTGTGACATCAGCTGTGAAGGAAAAATGTAACAAATGAAAGGAAGGTGTGACCAGCACACACAAGCACCTGGCTGCTTGTTTGACCTTAGGAGATCAGGCCATCCTGCCTTTCCCTACAAGAGCCAGGAAYCCTTTTGCTATTCCTCTGGGAGGACCCAGGATCCTTGAACTCTTTGCTAGTGCATTTCTACAAGCAGCATTTCTTCAGTCCTCCTTGTGAGTGACCCTTCTCTTCATGAAATACAGTTTTGCACCATGAAAGGGATAGCCTGGGTATTAGCACATGGATGGAGCCAGAAAGCAAATCTTGCAGTGGGGTGGTTCTCATCAGTTAATGCTTCTCTAGAATCGTTCCCATTACTGGTCCTAACCTGCAGAGGCTGCACTGAACCAGGAACAACCATTCCACCTGCCCCTTGCTGTGCTGGCACTTGTCTCAGTGCTCTTCCAAGGTTTTAAACCATTAAAGTCCTCTCTTTCCAAACAGCAGTAATGGAAAGGGGTATTAGCAGAGTTTGGCCTGGAGTTTAATTCAGGATAAAGATGCAATGTTKGAGCAGCAGGGCAGGCAGCCAAGGGCTCTTTCATAACTGGGTGGGTACAGCAGTATATGTGGGAAGAATGGCATGCCTCAGATGTTCTGAGCACATCCAGCACAATGCTGGCTCAGCTCTCRCTGGCACCGTCCTGGTGCTGCTGCTGTTGGAGCTCCTGGGTCAGACACAGCCTGAGCAAAGGTCTTTTACCCCCCAGCCCCAAACATGGGGTGAACTCTGCGTGCAGACATGTTCAGCGTGGTTGGTTGCACGTTGGGGTTGTCACTTTGTTGTCCTTTGAAGTGAATGTCCAAGCAGGTGGCCACAATGGCTCCTGGCCACAGGCCTCGCTTCCTTCCTGCCCAAGAATGTCCTCCATGACAAAAACTTTCCATGTGTTGCAATCCAGGACAGGAGAGGAAGTGGGAGAAGGTGTTTGGAGAGACACTGGGATGTTTGTGAGTCCACTCTTCATGGGCTTCACCTCCCATTCAACAGGGAATTGCACAYTTAGCAAGTGCTGCATGAGGGTGGTGGAATTTAACAGCAGCAAAAGCAAAAYTGGGGGAGAAAAAGTCTGCCTGCATAAGGTCGGTGAAAAACCAGAGGGCTGTGGCACTTGCATGAGGAAGTGATTTTATACACAGCACAGGGCATGATGATCCTTGATAGACTCAGGATTTCCGTTCATTTCTCTATTAATTTCTTGCTCCTATAAGGAAGAACTTGTACACACTGTATCTTGATTCTTTGGGTAAGCCCTCCTCAGGAGAACTGACTTCTGGTTTTTGCACATCCATCTCAGAGTAAGCTTTAAAAGTGTGCTTTARGAAAGCCCAATTCTCCTTTGAAATTGCATGAAGTTAGAGGGAGCAAACAGATATGGAGTTAATATAAGGGGGAAAAAATGTTCTGGAACAGCCAGAAGGGAGCATTATCATTATTTTGTATAGCTTTCTTCATGAGCTATAGATTTTAACCTGGCAATTTGTGAGGTCAGGGAGCACTTTGATAATAAAGATCAGAYTGTTCCCAGGCCTGACAGAATCAGGTGCCAAATGAGCAACAGGCACACCTCTTCCATAAACCTTTGGCCCAGTAACAGAGACAATGAAACAAGAATAATGCCATCCTGTAACAAAAAATAGAGCCTTTCCCCACTGCACTGCCCTGTTTGTGGCACAAGTGGAAGACTGGAAAGCAGCTTTGAACTTAATCCTTACAGCCAGAGACTGCTCCAGCTCAAAGAAGAGGTAAGCGTGGCCCTGGGTTACTCAGAGAGAAGCCATGAGTGCATGGTGAGTGCATGTATTGGGGAAAATGCTGTTTTCACCCACCCAAAGCAGCTTTTCTATGGAGACTAAGGCTCTGTGGCTTAAGCTGGGATTTAATTCATTCATCCTCCTCCAGCCAGCCAGAAGCAGTCACCCAGTCTGTCTGTAGCTCATGGGGAAAGGCAGGTAGTGGCTTAGATGTTTCCCTTGGGATAGAATGATTTGCCATCTGGAGTGTCTGTCCTTACTGGCCATAGCAGRACCATCCAYGAWRGGTTGGATTGAAAGGMAAATGTTTAGATGAATAAAGTCCAKGAGATAATTTTCAACCTGAGGTTGCACAGGTGCCAGTGCTGTACCAGAGCACTGCATGGTTTTTGATGAGGTTTCAAGCAAGCTGGAGGCTGATGCAAAGCTCCACCCCAGAATGGAGCCCTTAATGCCTCAGGTTTTCCTTGACACCGTGGGAAAGTTGCTTTATTGTGATTTTCAGGAAGTCATCAGAGGGGCTCTCAGTCAGATAAGTTAACTTTATCCACCTTGCAGAGCAGTATCACTGTCAGTGAGCTGAAGGGTCCTGCTGTTGTCACGGTATTGATCCCCCTGCTCTTTACAGAACCTATATCTGCCATTTCCAGAGGGAGGGACATTGTGTTTTCACTTGAGAAACAGCAGGGAAAACATATTGTGGGAGTCCTTGGATGCATTTCCTGCTCTGCTTGAGGAGTTCAGATCTCCCACCATCGGTGAGCCCAAGGCACAGCTGCTTTTCAGAGCCACCATATCTTCCACTGCTCTTGTGCTTATGTCTGACAAGGCACCACAAAATTAACGTGGTTGGACACATCCTGTAGCAGCAGGGTTAGGGTATTACTGGGGGAGAGGACAAAGAAAATGTGTCCAAGGAGCCACCTGCGTATTTTGCCTTTAAATCCTGGGGTCAGGGGTGAGGGGGATCCTCACAGTGTGTCAGACAGATCCTCTTGGAGCTAAACCTCGCTATCTTGATTAGCAGCAGGGAATGAAAGCTGGATTTCTGGCAGACCCATCTGGAACATCCATTACAAAAAACATCATTTTATTCCCCAAACTAATGTTGCTCAAGAAGGTCCTGCTGGCTGCTGCTGGGGAAGCCTCCACAARCTGCATCAGAGGGTCTGTGTCAGGAAACTCAGTACATTTACAGCGTGGCTCAGCACCTTCATGCATGATTTTACTGGCTTCTTTCCTACACAAACAGTATTTTGATGAATATTTGGCTTTTGTGATATTTATTTAGAAAGAAAGATTTCCTCTGTCTTAAAACTATTTAAATCTGACTTCCCAATCAGACCACTAATCTGATATAGAGCAGTGCATGGACTTTCATCCAATGCCAAAGAACTGAGAGCAAAACAAGGTATCTGTGAACTGCAGAGAGGGGCACTGTGGGRACAGGCAAATCCTCTTGGGCCCTGGAGCTTACACAGGCTCAGGGAGTTTTACTTTGCACTGTCTGCCTGCAAATTGCACCATGCAGCATCTGTATTTCATCTTTAATGAGGGAGTCCTGCCATTTCAGTCCTGATTTCTTAATGCTTGGTTTCTACAAGTAAAACAATGTCTCTTTGCTTGCACTGTTTGAAATACATGAAAAAAATGTTCAGTGGGAAACGGAACTGAAGTTGCAGAATTAACCTCACATGTGCTGTAACTCTGTAGCTGGAAGAAGAGCAGCCTGAACCAAACAGCACCAATAATGTCTGGGTTAGGGCAGGAGAAAGATCTTGAAGCTGACTCAGATGAAAATGCTATTATTTCCCATTTTTGTTATTACTGAAAGAAAAAATCTGAAGTTGTGTGTATGTTTTATGCATGGCAAGAAAAGTTAACCTTCTTTCTTGCAGTCTAAGTGAATTTGACACTTGAGGAGGGGTCATCTGACTTTCTTTTCACTGACATTCTCCCTACATTATAAATTAAATATTCTTCTCTCTCTCCTCTTTTCCTTAAATGTTCCAAGCTTTCCTCTTTTACCAGCTCTGATTTTTTTTTTGTCATTTGGTGGCTTGCTGTACTGTCAGTAATGTACCAGTCCACATAAATTTAAACAGGTCTWATAATACTGGATGGTGCCTGTGGCTGCTTTTGAATGGTTTTTCCCCCTCTAAAAGGCCTCACTYCTGTGATTACCTTCTGCCTGGTCACTGTGTACAAGCCAAGAGCTCAGCAGTGTGGGAGTGTGACAGTCTTGAGACATTTCCACAGCACCCAGGGGCAGTAAATTAAGGTTGACATGACCCACCGAGCACATGGCAGCTCCATTGTCAGAGCTCGTCTAACAGGAGAGATTGAATTTCACACTATGTTTGATATTAAATCTCTCCCAAGCACAAGCTGACTTGGCTGGGMAGAGCAGACATTCGAGGATCAGCAGTGAGGACCTTGGCACAGCAAGGTGTTAAATACTCTCTGCCTTCRTTTGAAGCATCGCCGTGCAGCCTCAGCCTGAGCTCGGGGTACAGAGGATATGGGGGTTGTGTCTGCCCTGTCCCTTGTACCTGTGCCACCCCAAAACCAGTGGCTGCACCCTGTTCCTGATGTCACTGCCACCCCCTCATGGATCCTGCTTGAAAGCAGTGAGAGGTCAGCTTTGGCTTGAGCCAGATATCTAAAATAAATAAGTTGTTTGAACTCTTCACTGGTGACACAGGAAAAGCTCTGGTGAAATGCAGTGCTTAAAACTTTACATGCAAGTTATTCTGAAACTGAAATGAAAAACTAGACTGAAACAGTCCAGTCAGGAACCAGATACAGCAAATCAGAGAATTATGACAGATTCAGARAATCATTTAAGTTGGAAAAGATCTTCAGGATTGTCTCGTCCAACCACAGAATTACAGAATCATTTAGCTAAAGGAATATACATATACATTAACTCTCCCATTGCAGTCTCCTTGCAGCCCTCATAAAGGCTACTATGTCTTACATATCTTTCAATTCCTGTGGAATGCAGAGCTTGATTAGTGGCCTACTCTAATTACATTTGATTAGCARTGGCTTGATTAGTAGTTCACACTGGATATCACGAGTAATTACTTTGGGGATTTGAGCTACTGGGACACCTACAACRCATCCAACAGATAAATGTGGAGTTTCCACTTCCATTTCAATTSGTGTGCGCTGCAGAGCCAGACACCAAATCAACATTTCACAGRCATCTGTTTGTGCCTGAAGATGTAGATGTGTCCTTGGATTCCTTCACAGTCTTTGTTGCATGTCTAGTTGATGCTATTCAGGAAAACTTGTTAGCACAAAATATTCAGAGTTTAAATAGCTCAACCTGAAATAGTCCAAYGTGCAATTTTGCTCACAGGGTTTTAAGGGAAAAAAAAAGGGCTTTTGAATCAATTTGCATAACTTTTCTCATAGGACACTGCATTTCTTACAGTTATGTGATATTGGGATGAGGATTTTCATTTATGCAATGCTAGAGCACTTTTCTGTCTCTAGAAAGGCCAACAGTCCTGATATGAAGACAAATAGGAGATGGAGGAATAGCTGTTTCTTTGCCACTTTTTGCTTGAAATGTTAATTATCTTCACTGTTAAAACTCAGACTTCTTCATCAGCGTGAAACAGTCTGTCTGCAGCACTCACACACTCACTAAAACGTTCTCTGTAAGCCAAAAGAACATTTTAGAATTTGGTACTTTCTTCATGTGTGGGTACATAGATATTGTAACCAATTCACTTCCTTTGGGCTCACTAAACAGAGAGCTCTCTATGTCCCAAAAGTTTTGCCTGTTGAAGCATTTTCTTTAATCCTCAAATCATTGTAATGGTATTTCTGTCAGTTATAGGAACCAAAACTGAATATGTTTTTGCATCATTTGGTTGAATTACCTCCAAACTTGCAGCGTTTCTGGTCCCCACGAACCCCTTGGATAAACCATGACAGCTGAACTCAGTCTGATGAGTTTTTCCACAATGTCTTCTGGATAATCTGAACTATTTTTTACTCTTTTCCTCCATGCATGTARTGTATTTGGCTGCATTACAAYATTTTATATTTTGGCTGCATTACAATATTTTATCAAGACATTTGCGCTTCTGGTTGACCACGCAGTTCTTATTCCTGGCTATACTACCAACTTCAGAGTTTTCCCCAAAGTTTATCAGGACTTTTTTTCCTGTTTCATTCATAAAAAATTCTGACAAATACTTAGATGGTTCCTATTCCTATGTCTTACTTCCAGAAGTTCCCTGTCCAGTAATCCCCCACTARCAGTGGCTTTTGGGGAGCTGTCAGCATGAGATGGTTCCACATTCTTTAAAGTGCACTGGCTACTGTGTTCYCATAACTCTCAGTAATCCCAGTGAAAACTGGAATCCTCAGTCTGGTCCTCCAGGCAATGTCAGAGAAATATATTAACAATTCTGCTGGATATTGAAAACGCATTGCCCCACTCTGATCTGATCATAAAGACTGATTGGTTAAGCATGAACAAAAACTAAGGCTTTTGGGATTTTTAACATATTTTTCCTAGCAATTTTTGTTTGTTCATCAACACCCATTTCAAATATTTTTGAACTCCCTGCAAAATGTCATAGTGCATGCCATAATAGGGGGATCAGTACACCAACAAATATGCTCTGCATTACCCTTCCTTTCTATAAAGATTACATTCACTGGGCTATAGTAAAATAGCTGAACCATTGTGCTCCTTCAGACAGTCCATGGTTGGTGTTTCACTCCCTGGATGAGGGCTCTCCTCTGGGAAAACTGACAGCATTAGCACCCATGCTGTCAGACCCTTAAGAGATCCCCAAAAAAGTCAATTACTGAGTCAATTCATTATTGAGGAAGCAGTTCTGGGAATGTCCTGCAACTTTTAGCATGTCTGGGACCAACTTTTCCTTAGGTATCAAAAGCAGCCTCTGGACTGTGTCTATTTACCCCAGGCCACCTGGCAAAGCACTGAGGAAATGAGGTTGCAGATGTYCCACTGTTCTGCACAATCTGAGACTCTCTGTCTGCTCAGGGAGCAAAGCAAACTCATAGAAGGATAAATTTAGCTGTATGCATGGCTTATGTGACTAAAATAACTGTACATATGTATAATGAGAGAGAAAGAGGTGCATGCACATGTGCACACACAGGCTGATTTCTTTCTTTGAGGCATTTTTTCTACTAATTAATTACCAAAGAAAGGCTGTGTAATTTAGATTCTTTTTTTTTTTTTTTTTTTCTTTCAAGTGCACTGTGCACCAGGGAAGAGAAACATCAGCTGAACTGAAGGGACCAGGGAGGTTTTTAACAACATCCACACTGGGAAGCCCAGGATGAGCATAAGATGCATCTCCTTCCATTTGGCAGAAAAAAAAACAACCTGTTTTATCTTCAGCTGGCCAAAATCTCTGCAGCTTCACTGACTTGTAATCGATTGACTTTAAGCAAACTTTGCTGATCCAGGTGATGTGATCCCTAACCAAGAGAAATAAAAATGATCACACATCTGTATGCCACTGCATCCAAACCTTTTCCAGAGCTGCACAGTGGCAAAGCACACCATAGCTCCCAGTGGCACTCAGAAGAGAGCAGGAGGTTCCTAGCAAACCCCTTATTAGTGAAACAGGACACTGAGACCCATTTTTGCCTCTAGATTTTTATTGKATCACAGAATAATTGAGTYGGAAKGAACATTTAAAGGTCATCTRGTCCARCTCCCCTGCAATGAGCAGGGACATCTCCAACTACATCAGGTTTCTCAGAGCAACCAAGGCCCAGCCTGACCTTGAATTTTTCCAGGAATGGGATATCTACCACCTCTCTGAGAAACCTGTTCCTGTGTTTCAMCACCCTGATTGCAAAAACCTTCTTCCTTCAATGTAATCTAAATTCACCCTTCTTTAGTTTAAAACCCCCTTCATGTTCTCAGTTTCTCAGTGGCCATTTGGTCACCTCCTCCACTTTCAAGCARGGCTGTACTGCGAGATTCAATTCTGACCAAAGATGGGCTGTAATTATAAAATTACTCATTTCCCAACTGCAGAGCAGCCCAGAGATAGCCTAAGCCACCCATCAGTGATGAAGATCTGACAGATGAAGGCTGCTTTTAATTTCACAGATTACCAGGCTCACACTGTGAAATCAGTGCTGATTTGAAACAACCAATAACAAACTGCAATGGCACATTACCTGCACCAGTCATAACAATGGGAAAATGCTTGCTAGCAAATGTATTAGGAAGTTTTCGGCAGTATTACATGATTAATTTAATTTTCTGAACAGTATAATGGATACTATGGCAAAGTTGGACAAAAAAGATTGAAAACCAAGTCCATAATAAGGAGGACATGTAACTGTTCATCAGACACTGCCTTTGCTTCTCATCTGTAACCTAATAAATGAGAAATAAACTCCATGGAGCTCAGAAAGAGAAGAAAAAAAAGAAGGCAAGAAGAGTAAAAGAAAAAGAAACCCTTGAGCTAAGAAGCCTGGGTCAAGAAATCCAACACTGCAAGAACAGAAAGTGCTTGGATCTGTATTTTTGTTCGAGGCAAAGGTGACACGCCAGGTCCAGGCTGAGACTAAATTCAGATACAAGTTATAAGCAGTGCCAATACTCAGGAATGTTGGAATTGATGTTTTGCTGAGATTTCATTCACAGCAGTGTGCATCAAAGGGAGTATCCAGACAGTGCACTGATGGAAACTGGTGGACCCAATGCAGTTTTTTTCATTCACAGCAAAGTAAGTACCCACACAGCATGCAGATGAAAATTAGCAGAGCTAATGCAGTTCATATGACGAGTCTGACTAAAAGAAATATTGCTGGCACCACAGGATGTCAGCTGGGGCTTTTAATTCCTAACTGGGCTCATTCAGACTGGCAGCCCTGGCTGGCTGGGCTCAATACAGGTGTTTTTCCACTTCTGCTGCTATTTTTTCCCCAAGAGGACAAGGGCCAGACCTCCACCAGCCTCCCTGGGCGCAAGGTCACTTCTGGGAACACGTGGGGATGCAGGGGAAAACTTCTACACAGCCAAGCAACATTCTGGCCTCCARCTCTTGAAAAAGTTTCCACTGTCTGCCAAGCCCTCCAAACTGCCCAAACACTCTGGAAATTACACTATCTCATTTTGCTGCCAATTGGGAACCTTGTTTCACTGCACTAACTGTCAGAAAACAGAACACAGGATATTTTGTCTCATTATTATCGAAGTGCAGGGCTAGACACTGAGCAAAGTTTTGTGGTGTTTCACTCAGGACTCCCCACGAGGGCCCTGTTCCCAAAGGCAGCACAGCCACACTTTCACATTTTTGTCTCGGCTGAACACCTACACTTGTACCAACTATAGAGCTCTGGCTTGTGCCTCCCACCCACAGCTCACATTTCTCTTGGATCAGTGTTCTCCCATCAGTGCTATTAATGCAGGAGATCCAGTTGCTTTGTGGCCTGGAAGGCCCTWAACCATCCCCAAATTAAAGCCCTCTAGGCAATGAAATAGTTGGGCCCTAAGGATTTTCTTGGAAATGTGCACTGAATGAACAAACAGAAAAGAAATTAGTGCTGTGTTGGTCCTCCTGGCTCTAAGATCAGCTTTTGCCTGGTTTACTAAGAATTAATAGGCACTAATGGGAATTTAAATCAGCTTTAAAAAGTCTTTGTCACATGATGTCTCTTAATATACCCAGTTGATATTTCCAAGGCATGTGTCTCCTTGCAAGTGAGGGCTCCAGTAAATGCCCTGAGCCATTTTACAAACATTTAAGACACACTGTCCTCACCATCCATGCTGGGGAAATCTGAATTTAGGATTTCGTTCTAACGAAGAGCATGAACTTCAAACCCCAGGTGCCACGTGCTGGTCCCATGGGCAGAACAGGAGGGCAGGACAGRTGTTTGGGCATTAATCAAACCTCCCCTCCCTAGATACATGCTGGCTGCATGGAGAGGATCACAAAATATAATTTAATAGGTGAGGGAAGAAGACAAGAAGAACAAGCTCTCTAGCCTGGATTTATCTGACCTTGGTTTAGGTGGAGGAAACACATAGATGTCAGCCTGTCTGTGCTCATAAAAAGCAGTAGTCTGAGCAGAGCAAAGCTTTCTTCTCCCTCCAGATATTAGTTCAGCTCACCGAGATCTGAGTCATAGATTTGCCTCTACCTCCATTTATTACGAAAAGAGCCCACGGCAAATTCATTCCCAACTCACACATGTTAGCAAGGTGTCTGTGTTTATATGGGCAGATATATGGGATGAAGCTATATTTGGATTTCAGCCATGAACCAGCCAGGGACAGACCCTCTAATGTGGTCACTCATACTCATCTAGTATGTGACTGCTGCTCCTGCTCTGAATAAACATCCAGCAATGATGAAAGTCCTCATCACACCAAAGTGCTGTTTTCAAAGGGAATTGAAAAATCTTTTCCCTAACAAGAGTCTCTAAACACACAGACTTAAACTTGTGCTTGCTGAAATCAATTACAGAACTTACAGGTGACTTTCTTGAAGGCTACTTGAGGCCCATAAACTGCTATGCATGGCAGAAAGCTCCTTGAACACTGGYTGGGTTCAATGATTTCTCTTCCTTGGTTCACCCTCCCCTCAAGGGCTGCTAAGCTCAGAAAAGYTTTTAACAAGCTGACACTTCTGAATGCACATTCCTGCTTACCTTCCCAAGGTGCTGCTCCCTATCTTTTGGTCTTGAAAAGTTAATTTATGAAATGTAAAGAAAATAGCAGAGAGTGTCAAGGCCTTGAGGGTAYCAATAGGTGTTAATGTCCCTGCCCACCTTCCCCTTAAACCCCCAAACACATCCCTGCCTGGGGCCCAGGACCCCATAGTCCTGCCTCCAATCTCATCTCCATTTGCTCCTGGCTGGACCTTTGAGTGGACCTTGAACTTTGTCCCCCAGGGCCACCTCTCCCCATATGGAGAAGATACCTGTTTGATTCCAAATGTGGACAGCCTTTGGTCATTTAAGATACCGACGTTTTCTGGATTAAGATGAGATTACCTAAAATGTTTTTGGAAAAAAAAAATTAAATTACATTTTTTATTGGGTTTGTAGTTTTGCCACTGTATTGGAGTGACCAGAAGAAGCAGAGCAGAAAGGAATCTCTATTCAGAAATCACCCTGAAGATGGATAATTGAGTGACTTGAGGGAACACAGACAGGGGCTGGGCTCCATCTTTSCCTGAAATTAGGAATGGGGTTAACCTTATGACTGATCCTGTTCACAGGATCTGCATCAACTGCATTGGTTTTATTTTAGGTGATTATTTACCTGTGTAGGAAATACAATTTCTGGGTCATGTAGGTGAACAAAGTATGGGGTGCAACATCCTGTGGGAATGGCGACCACAATATTATCCAGGTGCTGTCTGGCCCTGATCTGCACTCCCAAATGGATACATTATTTACAGGGACAGGAGAAACACCCAAGTCAAAGCAGGAACTGGATTCCAGAAGGTGGTGGGCACAGAGGGCTAAAATAAGATATATATCTCAAACACCATGTCTCTGTTCTATGAATAATACCAAGAATGAACTCCTAACTGCACTGCTTAGCCTCTAGAGATACCAGCACCTCCTGTTATGCCGTGACCACACCGAAAAAGTTCCTGCAATTTCTCAGCATCAGCAGCAAAGTACCTATCACCCCTACATCACCTGTGGTGATTCAGTGTGCCTTATAAACATCAAAACACTTTCCAGCATAAGTCTTCAAAGGTCTGAATAAGCCTGTGTTTAACAGCTTTTTACCTTCTGCACCAAGAAAGGGAAGCAGCAGTAGATGTTATTRAACTTCAGGTATTTATTTCCACTAATGGTAGATCACAAAACTGACTGTGAGGCCTTATCATGACACCATAAGCTATTTTCTAGTCAGTTTACACACATCTCTCTGTTACCAGTGAATAGTCAGGTGAGAATGTCCTTTGGTCTCTGCCTGGAAAATCCATCTCACTTTTCGAGTCAATTGGAAGTTGTATCTGGAAATCCTTGGACGTGTAACTCTTTGGGCAGTGTTTTCCGGCATAGAAACAAGCTGGCTAGGAAAATATTTTACTCTCCATAAGGTCATTCACTCCTATGTACAAAATATAGCTCATTCTTTTATGGGAACAATTGCCTCTAGAAATGTGAATCATTCATGGGTGGTGCCTACAGCTTCAGTCTTGAAAGAATTAGAAATGTGAGAAGGTCCAGGGCTGAAATGGGTGCACAACTGAAATGAAGCACATCAGGTGATGGTCACCGTGCCAGGCCTGCATTCCTCACGGGGCAGAAATCCAGAGCCACCAGCACCAGCCCATCACAAGTGCCCCAGGGCAGTTTCCATCCTCACAGAAGGGCTGGGAGCTGCTCAGCCACAGAGCACCAAGTGATTTGTGGGGATCCTCATCCAGACTAATCCACTCTGCTGTTTGCAAAACACGATTCCTCCTCTTTCTCATTACTTCAYGCCCATCCAAATTTTTAAAAACTGGCCTAAATTGTAGGGACTTGAAAAAGTTTCCAAAAGGTGAATAATTTGGGATTATTTGAAGCCTTTTACAGAGTAAATTACAAGCACTTCCTCCACTCTGACAATGTTTTCCCAGACCAAAGACAAACATTTGGGACTGTTGGTTTATACCTGCTATGGACTGCGTTTGGAGAAATGCACAGGGGGTGGGAACAAACCCCACAGGCTGAGCTGCAAACCAGYTCCCTTTCCATGGAATGTTGATGTAACACAGAATGAGGGGCAAAATCTGAAATGGGGAATACTTCCTTTGGCCAGTCCTGAACAGTGGGTGCTGAAGSGAAGTGACACAAGCAGGTCTAAGAAGGTCTGGAAATAAGTGGATTTCAGCTGCATCCAAACACAGAGAATGAGCTTGTACTTTGCTGCTCTGTGCATGTGCAGAAACCATCAGGGAGCCAATACAATAGATCAATAATACACCTGAGGAGCCCAAACAGGGCTCACTGGGGTCAGGGAGCCACTTCCACCATCTTCTTCCAGGAATTCCCCTTGGATAAATACAAAAAAAATTAAATTTCCAGCAGTCTCAGTATTTACMGTGTGCTTAGCACCAAAGACAAGCACCCAAAGCCCACAATTCCATGTTTCAGCAGGTTAATTTTGTAGATGTGCCTATAACAAGAACAAGTTCCTCGTC
>NW_026623506.1:695821-815800 GCF_030028575.1 Malurus melanocephalus
AAACAAAAACACACAAAAACCCCCAAGAACCCCAAACAAAAACAAACCAAAAAAGAAAATGGGGGGGAAAAAAAACCCTGACCAAATGCAAAAAACCTGCTTTCTAGAATCAGAAACCATAAGGAAGAGAGTTCTACTTTATCACTATCTGCCTAAATATATAAATAATCCAAAATCTGAAGTGTGTGTTGGACAGCACCCTCAGGCTATCATTTTACACCCAGCTGTTATTCTCAGAGGATTCTCAGTAAATCCAGAAATAGACCCAGCCAGGAGTCGGGAACAGGCTCAGAGGAGAATGTCGCCATATGGCAGCTCCTGACTGTTGCATAAATGTATTGATTAGCTGAACCAGCTTCAGGATGTCTCTATTAAGGACAGCAGTGGCAAGAAGAGATGTAAAATTATCAGAAAGATGAAAAAGTACCTGAACTGGCTGTTCTTTTCTATTTAAGTATTTTCTTATCCAAAGCATGACACTGATCACTTGAGAAAACATGTTAGTTCTGTGTAAATCCGAAGCTTAAAGACATTTCCTAAATAAAAATCGAACATAATAATAATATTTTATTGCTATGACAACACAGAATAGCACATTAGCAACCCAAATGACAATATTCTTCCTCTTGCATTGACATTGGCAAGGAAAGAAATTATGCTGGAGTTTTTAATATAAGTTTTCAAATGGAAAGATGATCGCACATTAAAACCCATCATGAAAATAGAAATCCTCMAAGAGAATTTTCTTCAGCTGTTTAAGCAGCTAGTGAGTGGGTTTTGAACTGTGTGCTTTAAGCCAGAGAGAGGAACCTGTYGCAAATCAAATTCTCCCATTCACTGGTGTGTCCAAGAGAAAAACCACTTTATTGCAGAATCACAGAATGWTTTRGSTTGGAAGGGGCCTTAAAGATCAYSCAGTTCCACCCCCGYRCCATGAGYAGGGACACCTTCCACCAGASCAGGTCACTCAAAGCACCATGACTGTCACCAACAGCCCAAGAGCAGCTCAAGGRGCAGAAGAGCTGMRGACTTTGACACAGAAATCCTTATTGTGTTCTCTTTGGTGACAGGGACACATCTGGAGCAGTGGGTCACAGGGAGGGATAGCTGCAGTGGGCAGGGACAGCCAAAATGTGGGGCTCCTAAAACTGTGTCCTGCAGCTCACATCTTGGGGATCTCACTGTCCTCTGAGAGCAAAGCCAAGTATGAGCAGGTCAGGATGGATCAAAGGGATGTCAGCCACCAAAAGCCATTTAATYAGAGTGAGATTTAACAGGACTGGGATGATAAAGAAGGCAGAAGGAAAGTTATTTTGATTTCCAAACCAGATCAAACATCAGGTATTAGACTGCACGTTCCCTCACCCTTCACTGACAGAACAGCCTTTCTCAAAGGGGTAAAAAGCCCTTTTTCTTGATGCTGTTCCTACTGCTTTTGTCTAAGTCCTGAGGCCACTGTGCAAATCTGTATTGGCCCCCCAGCAGTTTGGGGGTGTCTAGAGGCAAAGTCAGGGCACCCAGCAGGCCCAGATTAAAAAAATCCATCCTCGGCACAAGCCAAACTCTACAGGAAAACTTTAGTGTGGTGCCCAGGAATTTACTCACACAATTTCACAAAAGCAACAATAAGGGATACATTTTTCTCCATTTTCAGTGTGCCTGGATGACTTATTGTGRTGTTTCAGACCCAGAGCTAGGACTGGGCCTGGGTTTGGGATTTGGGATTAGCTTGTGCTGGACATTTCTCTCCATGAATAAAGAATGAGCATCCCAGCAGGGCACCAGGGTTAGCTCCTTGTTGTGGCTGATCCCACACTCCAGATGAGAGGATAAATCCCAATTGCTTGGGACTGTAGCTGCTGTCTTGCACTTCTGGAAAAGCTGAAGCTGCTCACCATGACATCAAGCCAATTTCATAGCTGGGTGACCACTGAAGAAGTGTAAAACAGCAAACAAACGCATCCTGAAACGTTCTCTGTGTTGCATTTTGGGTTTGAAATGTTCGCAAAGAAAGTTCTGTTAGTTTAGGGAGCTGTTGGCCGAAATGGATACATTTTCCAGGGAAGTCAGCCAGTTTTTAAAGGAGGCCAAATCTGTTTCCACATGGAAATTGGCTCATTTTTGGAGTATAGATGAGTTTTGCATAAAATATATTAAATTCCTTCCCCCACCCACAACCATATACACTTTCATGCATCTTGATGGGAGAACTGCTATTCCACCATCACAGGGAAATTTCAAAAAGTGCAATATTATGTAATTAAAATGCCAGTCATGTCAGTATGGATGAAAGGAGGAAAAGAGAGGAAAAAAATCTAGAAGACAAAGCTTATCCAATTCAGTCAGCTCTTGGAAATGCTTTTTCAATCTATCTAAGCTCTTCCAGAAGCTGCACATGGGTGCAGATACTGTCAGCATTCTTGTTTTTTCAAAAAATAATCAAAGCCTCAGCAACAGAAAATAAAGTTAGGAAAAAAATACCCAACCCATAACATAGCTATTAACTACATGGTATATTGCCATTAATTAGCAAAAGGCCAGTTATACAACTTGTTCAACTTYAACAGCCCTTTAATAGACCATTTGGACTGCAAGTTTCTTCCAAGAAGCACACCCTCCTCAAATGAGGAGTATCATGGAAAAAAGAAAGATATTTTTTAATACATACYGTACCAAAGGACCGAGATGTGTCAAAAAACACATAACATGTACCAATGCCTCCCTCTGAAGTGTCTGCCATTTGGAATATTGTCATTTAAATACTTTGCCTGTTTAGTCTATTTTGAATGGCTTCGTTATAGGACTGCAGGGAAATTCTCTGGAGAAACTGGRAAAAAAAATGTTTTGGAAAGTATTTCAGAATTGTCCAGAATGCCCCATTTTAACCTTTTCAATGAGAGAAAAAAATCACAGCATGTTGACACACAGACATGCATTCTACAATATGTATCTCTAAAATGTATAGGAGATTAATTGTAGCTTGACTCAAAAATAAATGGCTTAGAAATKATCAGAGAAGATTTCAGTTGGTCTGCATTAAATGCTAAAGGAGAAATTCTGTCAAAAAAAGCCAACATTTTGTCAATTTACATAGCATGGTAACCCAAGTCTTGCCCTCCTATAATCTTACACATCCTGGATCAATGGCATCTTTAGYAAAGGAGATCCTAGTGCTTGATTGACGGATGTGAAACCTTATTCCAGATAATCTTGACACAACRGGGATGTGTAATCGTGGCACTCACMACCATGCTGGGTATGAGGAAGAAAGCTGKGCAAACAGGTTGGAATCTCAGTTTATCCAGCTCATCTCTTATAGAGAAAGGTCATTGCTCCATTCAGATATTCACTAAATATAGAAAATGTTCAGGAAGCTGAGAACTTTGATCTGGAAATACTTGTAGGCTCTTGTAGTGCTATGAAAGGATGAGGGAAACGTTTAAAAATGATCAAGGGAAACAGATGTTTGGCTTCTCCATCCACTGCCACTAAATCAGTCACTGGCCCAAAGTAATATTTAATACAGGTGATTTTCCACAAAGCTAATCCTGCTTTCATTCTGGGCATTCCTCTTCCAATAAAAGTCCATCTGCTCGTCTAGCTTTAGACACCAGCATAAATTTTGGYTTGTCCAAATGGATCTTGCGAGGGGGTCTCTGCACCAAGGCTGAGAGAGCCACATGCTGCTCAGTGAAAAATCACAGAGCTGCTCACAGCTTGAGCTGTCTAGTCACCCAGCTGATGAGAGACTTGACTTTTTGCTTGATTTTTTTCCCCCTGTTCTTTCTAAAGGAAACTTTATAAAACAAATAAACCCTACAGGCAAGCAAGCAAACTTTCTCATTTCATAGGCACCTCCTCCTCGCCATGGTTAAATACACCACAAAATCCATTTTCTCATGGATTTTTTTCATTTATTTCCTGCTTGCCTCCTTTTGTTTTTCCACAGGCATTAGTGTCATTTTCTCCTCCTSCACACAGGCTGTGAGCATTTAGTTCTTTCTCCCTGACTTACACAGTAAAGGGCTCCCAACTGTTGCAAGCCCCAGCAGCTGCATCCAATTCCCCTTTGCAAACAAGAATCCACACTGAGATGGTTTTTGCTAAAGGAAGGCGGTAACTGCAGTCTTGAAGTTGCAGAGTAAGGGCAGGACTTGGAAATCAAGAGAACCAGGCCCTCCCTTTGCAATCCCAGGCCTAATTTAAAGCCAGATCTAACCGAAACACCCCGTGGTCAGCTCAGGCTGAGTCCCCAGCTCAGAGCTTTTCTCCTCTCCCAGCTYATATTGGTCATGAAGCAGCAGCCCCAGATGCTTATGGACCAGTCAATAAACACAGATAATAGCTTAAAACGCTTAACTCCACACAACTGTCCAGACAATTATCTACTTAATGTATTTACATCATTCTTATTATGTCTCATCAGCTCCCRTGCATTAATGGCCTATATCCTCTGCAAGTGCCTACCACAATAGGACAAAAAAAATCACGTCAACATTTGTTCCTATTTTTCTTAMGCCAGGGTTCTTCTCATCATCAAAATAGTTTTTTTTATCTTGAAAATGCTGCAAAAACCATACTGTCAACAAAAGCAAGTTTGTGCTGGAAAGTTTACAAGTTCAACAAAAGTAATGCTGCCGCTTAACAAAACCATGATTGCAAAAGAACTCAAAACATTTATACTGCCATGAGTGTAATTTAAGGGTATTTAGCCTTTGCTCAGCCTTTCACAGACAAAATGGTGTTTCACCCTGTCTATTGTAACAACTTTTAGACTGCAAAATCTAATAGAGTATTAGCAGCAAAGCTGCATTATGAATGCTACAGTTGCATGACAATATTGCAGCTTTACAAATAGATACACAATTTCATAGAAAACAGACTTTTTTACTTTTTTGAGTTATTTATAGTAAAAAAAAAATCATTGTAAGACACATTGTAAGTTTGTTTAACATCAGCATATAGGGAAATTTTGCTTATGCTATGTAATTYAGCTCCCTGTTACATTTTAGGACCAACAGATAGCATGTCAAGATCTYACAGCAAATAAATCAATGATAAAATCACTGGTCTTTCATTTCATGATCCTGGGTTAACTCAGAGTTTGTGCAGCAAGGTATGGCAATTCTTGTCGTTTCGGGACCACTACAGAATTCTGCACARAATTTTGCAAACTGAGTTCATCAAAGGTTAGTCAGGATGAAAAACATGGYAGGATGTTTTGCTTCTCTCTGATTCTGAGAGAGTTCTGGACGAGTGTTTGGTGGAGATTTAAGTGTACYCAGACACAAGAAAGCACACTTGGGTCAGGGTTTTCACACCCCCAATGAAAAAAAAATCACACAGATCAATAAAATACTCATCTTCTGAAACAAATGGATAAATWAAAATCAACATTGTTATACATAACTTGAATCCACACGTCCTTTCAGCTTTAGGTTTCCTTTGGGAAGCTCTGTTGTGATTTCACCCACAAAATCAACTCTCATTTTTTCCCCTACCCTTAACACAGGTTTTACCCACAAAGGGCAATACGTGCTGTTCTGTTCATGGCTTCATGGACTGAAATTGGAGTGAAAGTTGTTTTGGGCTAAAGGAGTATACGGCTGATGTATTGCTTCCATTTATTATTTGATCTCATTCTATTGTGTGCTTCCTTATGGCACACTCAATAGGGCTGTAATCATGGGGAGCAAGATAGAAAGGGTAGGGCAAGGATTGTATTTCCTGCCTTGGCTGGTGCATAATTTTTATTAGAGCTTATTTTGAAACACAACTTTGAGATAAGATTCCAGCATGAAGCATTAGAGATACAATGTTCTGAGCTGAAACCTACAGTTATTTTTCTTTTTAGTTTTATGTAAGCAACATGAAGAGTTAATACACTGTCCACTTTTTTATAGCAGAAATGTTTGAGCTTTTGTTTAAAAAAAATGGGAAATGATACAGTGCTGTTTAAAAAAATTGTTTTTCCAGCTCCTTTGGTACAACAATTGTTTGATATAAACTTTCATGACACTGTGAGCTTCCTCTCTGCTAATGGCCCAAATGTTCTTTTTCCAGCAGGAGGAAAGTGCTTGTGTCCAGGGATAGATCACACCAGCTGCCCCAGAGCAAGGAGCCCCACGTGGTGCCAAGGCAGAGCTCAGCAAGGACACTGAGCCATGTGGGGTTTGGCACTTTGTGACGATGGAGGAAGGGATGTGTGCATGCAGGGGAGGGGAGGGGAGTGTCTTCTTTAAAGGAAAAGCCTTGTACAGTGTGGCTTGTGAGGGAAAGGAGGACAYGAAATAGAAAATTAACTGCAGCTGTTTGCTTTTGAAGGGGAACAGTGTTTGTGCCGGCCCCAAAGCCTTGAGTGCTGCAGGGAAGGTGGAGGAGCTGCCACCAAAGCAGGTGAGATGTGGGTGGAGGTTTCATGCAGCTGAGGACAWGGGGAAGGGTGACCTGCAGCTGAGAACATGGCAGGTGGCCAGGGACAGAGCTGGCAAGAGGCTCAGGGACCAGCAGCTCTGCCCCACTCCAAAAAGTATCGTTCCCCTTTATGGGAATGGATGCCCTGAGATGTGGATATCCCACCTCTGGCCTTGGGGCTGGGCAAGGCAGAGGGCAACATCCTCTGGCAGGAGGTTCCCAGAGRTCAGAGGGACAGAGCCATGCTTTGTGCAATATCTCCAATGACTTTTGGGAATTAAAGTTCAGGAAATGAAAAAAAACTTGTGATGCAGCCATGAGGCTCTTGAAATAATAAAAACCACTTGAGAAGTTGCAGGTTAAGACAGATCTGGTAGAAGTTTTCTGAAAAACCTTCAAGTCCTTGAGTTATCTTGGTTAAGTGAAGATCTTGCCAGGTTATTCATAAAAAGAGTTGAAAGATCCCCYCAAAAAGTCTTGCTGAGAAAAGCAGATTGCATGAGCTCGGGTCATCCAACGTCTTCACAGCTTCAGCTGCTGCTGGGGGTGGTCCCTGGCTGACTCCAGCACACACAACATGCCATGTGGGCAGGAAAATGATATCATGGACCCTGACCCAAACTGGCTCTGGGACTCCTCAAACCCTTCGATCCAGGGGTACAAATGTAGATGGAAATGTGCATTCCTCACCATGGGCCTCCACAAGCAGGCTCCTCCTCTTTCTGCTGCTCAGGGGACACCAGCAAGGTCCCTTTGCCCACCTCAGATGTCTCACACCAGCCCTGCAGGAAGCCCAAGGTCCACAGTCCTGAGCTCTGAGGGGTCAGTCACTCCAGCTGGGCTCTGCAGAGCCCCTCTTTGGCCTCTTTTGACACTCTCTGTCCCCACAAGGAGCAGGGACAGGCACAGGAGCAGTTATCATGCTCAGCAAATGCCCTGCTGTGCCCTGACTTGCCATCACATAACCACTCCCTGGATTTCTCCCTGCAGRCATTATCCAAAGCCCCAGACATCTGATATCTGTTCACTTTGTCTCAGACCTTTCTGGGCCCTCAGTGGGTCTGTCCAAGCAGATGGGATGGTGTAGATATTGCAGCAGTGAAATGGAGGGAAGTGGTGAAGCTCTCCTGCATCAGATGTGCAGCGGTTAATTTGGGATGGCAAGAAGCCCACAGTGGCCAGTTCCTGTGTCCTGTCCAAAAGGTGATGACATTCCCTGTTGAAAACACGATCCTACGCACCTCACAGACAATTGCAGTCACAGGCTAAATTGTATAAATCCACTTTCATAAAAGATAAAATCTTCCCTTGTCTTTTTTTCCATTGCTCAATTAACTATTGTTTTGCTCAGCATGTTTTAATCATAAGTAAGTTCATTAATAGATGTGCTCTTTGGAATCATGGGGGACTCTGAGATATAACAGCATTAATCTTTCTGAATAACATCATTAATATCCTTTGCCCCTTAAAGGCACCCACGCTGTCCCCCAGGCAATTATAAAACTTTGTTCCATGGTACTGAATGAGCTCATCCAGCTAAAATGACTACAATGCATGTCTGCATAATATTGCTGTTAGTTGAATTCTATTTATTTATCCCACTGGTCAGTCACTATTAGAACTTGTTTGTGAGTGTTGGTTCTGCTGTAAATCCACCAGCTCAGTGGCTGCTCCCCACCCACATCTCAGGAGAGCTGTCCTACAGAAGGGTCATGAAAGAAGGAGGAGATCTGGAAATCCCTAAACTGGAAGCTTTTTGACAGTTCTCTTCAAAATAATCTAGCAGTTGTTTGACCACTTGTATCCTGCTAGAGACTCCCATGAATTTAGCAGGGTTGGGGATGTTGCTAAGCCTACTATTGGCATTCCTGCCAGCCTTACTAAAACAGAATTCCCAATTTCTGAGTGTACAGGCATTTTTCTGCGCAGAGCTGGAAAGGTGAAATTGCAGCATCTCCACACAGTGAAAGGCTGGGCCATATCTATTAAAGATTTCCAGTACCAGATATGTTTGAATATATTACATTTTCTTCGAGTCAAGATTCAAACTTCTAAAGAATTTGGGTTTACATTTYATTCATCCTACCTCCTTGTTAGTAAAACAGACACATTGCTCTTCCCTCCTTTATAAAGCAAGCTGGGAACTATAGATAAAAATTCCTGTACAGAGGTGAGATATCTGAATTTTTTCCTGAGCACACTGGGTAGCTGCTGTGTGCTCTGAGAAGAGCAGCAGAGTTTGTGGGATTGCTGTGTTTATTCTGTCCATATTTGGATGGGAAGAGGCACAGGCMGTAGATGAAAGTAGTTCATATAATAAAATTGGGTTTGGATGAAGCTCAGCAGTACATTGCTGCTTSGTTTTAGCACTCCTGAAATAGTAAGACCTTGTCAAATTCAGTCCCAGAAGAGAAGACCAGGCAGATTTCAGCTCCAACATGTGCCACATAGTTGCACTTTGCCATATTTGCTCACATTATGGCATATATGTGTGGAGGAAGAAGGGAAGAATTTCCCCATTTCTGAGCTGTAAAATGTCTTTCAACACCTCTCTTCTTYACTGCAATAGCAATATGTCATTACTGGTCACAGAGAGAGGCGATTGCACGACTACAGCCCCTCCATCTGCAAACACAGCCATCCAAAATGTGGATCCAGCTCAAGTTTAAGCAGGCAGAATCAAAGTTTTTTCTTAAATTCCGACTTATATCTCAAAAATCTTCCAAAGCAACCCAATTCTTCTTGCTACCTCTTTAATTTCCAACTATGCCCAAGTTCCTGAACACAGGACCACAGGGCTTTTGACCAGGGGTTTCAAGGTGCTCCCACAGGCATGATGCACTTTGAGGCTGCAAGTTACACAAAAAGAAGKGGAAGAGAAGCATTTCACGAGCACAGGACTTTGCTGAACTTTGAGCAYRAAGAGGAGTGGTCAGMTGCCACCCACTACCAAAGGACAGTGCCCAAGGYCAGGCTGGATGGGGCACTGAGCAACCTGGACTAGTGGAAGGTGTCCCTGCCCATGGCAGGGAGGTTGAAACTAGYTGATSTATAAGGTCCCTTCCAACCCAAAYCCCTCYATGATTTTGTGATTCTGTGATTCTGGGATTTGCAGCTTTGTAGTCATATCTATGTGTTGAGGAAGTGTGGAGAGGATGAGGAATCTGCACTCAAATGTGATAATGTTTGGCTGTTCTGAGGTTGTGGAGAAGGCATTGATCAGAAAGATCCTTTCATTCATTCCTGGCTCATCCCAGAATGAGCAGAGGACACAACCACTCTATCACACAGGGATGCTGCTTCTCCTGGAGGCCAGAATCTGGATTTTAGCAGCAAGGGGCCTGCTGGGAGCAGAGTGCCCCCACAACTCCTGTAATGTTAGAACCAGTAACATTTTCAGCTGTTTTTTCTGCCCAGTATAACTGTGTGGGATGGAAAGATGCAGCCATCTCACTGAGGGCAGCCCAGCACATGAACTCAGGGTGTCCTACTAACCAAAACTGAACATGCAGTGACCTGGATAGTCCTCCCTGCTGTGCCACAACATTCTTTCTGACATCAGGAAAACATCAGTGCCAGAAATGCTCTCTCTGTGAACTGAGAATAGTATTTCCTTTCTCCTACACCTGGACTGTCCAAGCTAGTCATCCCTTTGGACAGGGATTTCATCTGGCTGCAGCTTTGCAGATAAGAGCACTCAGTGGGAGCCCTGATCCCAGCCAGGACCTGCAGGCACAGCTCTGCAGGAGGATGAGCAGCAGGGCAGGCAGCAGCTCTGCCTCTCCTCCAGCTCAGCCCCTGCACATCAGGGCTCCTAAACCTCTCTGAGAGGGATATTTGCAGAGCAGCCACTGCCACAGATGCTGCTGACCCAACAAAAGGTGGAGTGAGACAGGTTTTCATCAAGTCTCCTTGCTTCCATATGAGCATGGTAGTTTAGGAATAATGGAGAAATAATTCCTCAGTATCTGAGGCTCAGACCAGAGCAAACTCTCTGCTGACTGCAGACCTGTTGCAAAGGAAGCTGCCTTGCAGATCTCAAACAACATATCTGGTTTAACCTACACAACATATCTGGTTTAAACCTACTTTCAGTGCCTCCATCCAAATGTTCCTGCCAAAGTTCATCTCTTTCTRAATATCCCAGTCCTCTGCCTGCTCCTGCCTCCCGCTCCCTCTCCCTCCATCTTCTTTCCCACAGCCGTGGGAACAGACTTCATCACTTGAGAAAAATGCCCTGCTCATACCCCCCGCTGTTGCTTGAAGCAGACAAAAAAAATTRAAGTCTTTTGAGCAGAGAATCCTTGTCAGGACAAGAAATAATACTGACCTCAGTGAGGATGGCACGTACYGCCGGAGAGGTGGCTCAGGCTGTGTGTGCTGCAACCAGCTGTCTGTGTGACTACAATACAGTGTGGAGGATATGGAATATAATTTCCCTCTCCATTAACATTTAATACAATAGCTTTGGACCACACATTATTAAAAAAAAAACAACATGAAGTCTCGGCACTTGGCTTTCACTAACGGCTTGTTACTCCTCTGTCTCTTCAGTGAAGAGTGACAGTGTGATTTGTGTCTTTCCCAAAGACTCCCTTTGCCTTCTTCCCTGCCTGTCTGAAATCTCCTACTTTTTAAAAATAACACCTCTGTATAACAGTGGGAGGACAGGACTCACATGGGTGGTCTCTTATAATGAAGATAGACTATCTGGGAACCATATTTTAATGTGTTTTTCTTCTAATTGAGTTTTTCCAGCCTTTGGGATAATTATTTCTACCAATTAGCCCAGTGGTATTGTTAGCTGGAGGCGATCTGTCCTTCTTCAGGGCTCTGACCGAGGTTTACAGTACGCACAATGGTGCATAGTCCACTTTATGAGAAAAAAATTGCCCCTCTGCTCCCAAAAGTATGGGAAATGACTCCATTGTGAGACAAACATTTCCCATGGAAATTGTCCTGAGAAGCTTCTTCAGAAGGGTCCACGTTTTAGATAAAAGAAAGTGGGTGGAGCTTGTGAACAGCAGCTCGGGATAGAGGGGGTTATCCCTGAGAGTGGCACGGGAGAGGGGAGGCAGGGCACAGCTCTGGCCCTTGCACCCTGCAGTGTCCCAGAGGAGATGCCAAACCCCACCACTCTGGGACCAAGCCATCCCCAACAATGAAAGAACAGGACAAGATTTTACAACAGTAAATCAATTAAGAGYGAATTTTAACCCTTCTTACTTTYTGCAAAAGTAAGAGCTAGACACTCATTTTTCCTAATAAATGGGAGCTGAAGGATGATGCAGCCAGGTAATTGCCAGAGCAGTGGCCTTGGGCACGAGCCTGGAGTGGCTTTATTTTACCTCAGCCCTGAGCAGGGCACTTTTCAGCAGTCTGCAGAAGGAAGCTCTTAATGCTGAGGAGAGAGGCYTGTCAAGAACTCAGTGCAAAGTCCCTGCAGCAAAAATATATAATTGTTGTAAAGGTAAAGATTAGTGAGGGATAATGTATAAGCTGGTAGAAAATAGGYAAAACACTGGGAAATTTCACACTACAACTTACAGCACCAAAAAAATTTGCTTGGGCTAAATTCAGTTAGTGAAAGCAGAAGAATTTTTCAAGTCAAAGATGAATGAGGYCTTTACATAGCCTGAAATGCAAATGACCTGGTGATGATGGGCATATAAATATGAGTTCTTACCTAGACTTTAAAAAAATATTCTCCCAGTTTTTTTAAAGAAATGCTCCCCTGTAGAAATATCTCAGTGGAATCCTTTTCATTAGAAAAAGGTCATTCCTGGCAAAGGAAGCAGAAGAGCATCAGGAGGGATGTCTCCAAATTCAGTTTTTATAAGAGAAATCCTATAAAGATGGCTCATTTTATGARCTCTTAGATGTATGTTTGTCCCTATCTTCTTCACTTTTCTTCCCTGTCCATTAAATTCTTCTACTGGGACAGTCTCTGAATTACTGTTTGCAATTTTGGTGCTTTAGCAAAGAAGCAGAGATTTTATTCCTAAGATAAAAGTSCCAAACAACCATTTCAGCATGTGCTAGATGTCCTTTACACAYCTAAGTCCTTTACACAACAAATATCTCCATGCAGAATCAAGAAGACTGACATTTCAGTGGAGTCACTCCCATGATGACCAGGGAGGTGTATCACAGAGATTTGGATTGATTTCCCTGAGGATTACAGAGCCAATTAATRAGAATATCAGAAACACAAGTCATTCACATCCTTTGCCTTTGCCATGATGCTTCTTAACTTACTAGATGTTTTATAATATGCATAAGTTAATATATTTAAGGAATGTGCCTCTACTTGACTTCACTTTTCCTCGGAAGTAATGGCACCAGTTTTTCCAAGGACTAAAAGTCCTATGAGTAGAAGTCAGGTAATCCATTTGCCTAGAGCAGTCCCAATGCTGTCTGTCTGACCTGTTCTGCCAAATCTGCAGTCATAGAAATCCTACAATACCTTTTTTTAATCTTCATTTCATCTGAAATGTGAGAAAATAAGGGTGAACATTTTAAAAGCCAAACTGGATACAAAGGAGGTTTTCTAACTTGAAAAAATGCTGTTTGATCTTTCCTTCATATTGTCAGCTATTCWTTACCTTTCAGACCAACAGTGTCTAGTGTTTGGGTCCCAGTTTTAACCATCTCAGGCCAGTTTGTACTGGCTCTTACAAAAGATGAGCAAACTTTATTATAGCTCCAGGTAGGAAAGGGTTTTTTACTGAGATCGCACTATAATAAATTTCCTGGTGTCTGTTCTAGCACAGCTTTAGTAACTTTAAAAGAAGGGGTGAAAAAGAAAAAAAAAAATTAAAAACTCTGAAGGAATTGAAGCAATTCCTTTAAAAGAGAGGTCTGTCTCAGATTATAAGAAAGTCCCATTGTGGTTTTCCATAAGCTCCTACAGAAAGGCTTAAAACAGTGGATCGGGCAGTAGTCAACAGGGACACCCTGGATCAGACCTGGTGCACATCCATGCAAGACATTTTTTAACATGTGAGCCAGCACCAGATGCTTTAGAGAAAATTCGTGCAGCTGTGGGATAATCTGCCTGCCAGGACAATTTCATCCTAAATCTTTACACTGAAACACTTAAACCCTGAAGAATGAGGTCTGATAATATTTCCAAGCCTCTAGTTTTGTTAGCTTTAGAGTTATCGTTCACTCTGCACTTGCTATCAATATAAAATGTCCAATTCCTACTTGAACCTTGCTAAATCCTTCGCTTCAAAGAGGCTCAGTTTCAAGTCTACCTAGACTTTGTCAAAAAGGTAAGGAGAAAGGAAAAACTTTGCGAGTGCCTTAGATATCAGAACAGGCTCCAAGAGAATATAACATTGAGGAAGATAAAGAAGAAGTAGCACTTCAAAAGGTCAGAGAGCAAACATCTGAAACAGCTGAAGAAAATCTATCTCTCACTCCAGGTTTAAGATAACTGGCAGAAGAAGAAAATAATTTTGAAGGATGCCTGTTTCCCCCATGCAAAACGAGAGTTTCACTAGTAAATATGCTAACCTGAAGCTGTTTAATATCACTTTTTCAACAGATGTTGGCTACATTTTCAAATAGCAACTCCAGGAAATGGCTGAGGTGGATGCAAAGGTACTTGGAAATACTTTATAAAACACTGCAGCTTTCCTGCAGGCAGTGGAACTCTGCCAGTCGCACAAAATGAAGATCTGGCCTACTCATTAAAGGTTTCAGATCTTCAAGGAAAGAGGTAGGCATGYGTTCAGTTGAGCTCCCTGACCTAAAAACCCAAGGAGAGAGCAGCAGAAGGGAGCAGCACATCTGAAAATCCCCTGGATAACAGTAGGTCAGAGCTCAGAGAGGCATTGACAATCACACCTGCTTCTTTCAAAGAAGGAGTTGCTCATCTTTCTAGAGGGTGTACTGGAAAAGGGATCTTAATTTTGCTTGTCATTTTGGGAGGCAGAGAAGGGCACTGCTAATGAGATATGGGAGCCCTGCTTCTGCTCAAGTTGTGAAATCAGCCCTGAATGTCTGGGTAAAGCTGGAGCTGGTCTAAGGTAATGAAAACCAGGGCATAAACTTTAGATTAAAATACATCCAATCCTTCATTTCTCATTCTCTACAGATCTTTCTGGGCAAAACTGTGGAGTAACACCAAAAGAGATCACCTCAAGGGAAGGCAGTGCCTCACCTAGTCCTATCAGTGCCTTAGAGAAAGCAAACACAACATATGTAGGTCAAGTATTTCCATAAGGTACCCCTCGAAAGTGCAGTCATCCAGGGATTTACCAAGCTGGAAGAACTTAGTATTTAATAACTGTTCTTGGACTCTTCCTCCTTGAAAATGCCTTTTTGAACTCATTTATAATTTTGGCCTCCACATCATTCCTAGCAATGATTTACACAATTCCACTGGGTGAAAAATTAGAGCTTTGGTAGGACTTATTTTTAAACCTGATAATTTGACTGGGTGCCCTTGACTTTTTGGGTTGTATTCACCTTCTCCAYACTGCTGAGGGTTTTATGTGTTTTCATTGTCTTCAGTCACCTCACTTTCAAGCTGAAGGGTCACAACCTTCACAAGAAAGTTGCTCTATTCTCCTCTGTCCTTTTTGTTTTTCTTTGTGCCAGTTGTGCTACATCTTTATGAACATGAGRTTGACTAGGATTACACTTTATATTCAAAATAGAAAAGGAACCATTATTGTATTTATTGTCTCTTTTCCCCAGAAAAGTGCATTTTAAAAGAAGATAATACAAATTTGCCAAGATCTCTGAAAAGCCTCATTGATTTTATTGTTTCTTCTCACACTAAACCAGTTTTGCAGGACTATTTCCTTAGATCCCATAGACTTGGCTCTTTTTCCAATAAACTTCAAAGCGAAGATCTCACTTACTTTAGCAGGCCCTTTGCTTCAGCACTTGAGTTGCATAATTGTTAATCCAAAACATCCTGCCTCAGTGATGCCAAGCTCTTTAAAAYTGAAATTAAAATACACCCAAACTTGGAAAGTTGTACAAGTCACCCCAAAAATAGCCATCCTGCCATTTTCCAGCAGATACRATTTAGAGTTGACTGCTTGCTGTGTCTCTGGATAATCCCTTGCTCTGGGAGGTGTGAACACTCATCCTGGGCTCTGCAGCAGGCACCAGAACTGACTGCAACACGAGCTACAGCTTTCTGGAGTCACTGCTGGGGCAGGATTAGCCAGGAAAGTTATTGCACAGAGGCACAGATTTCACAACAGTTCTTCACTCACCCCAGCTGAAGATCACATTTACTGATCCAGTTCATTCACAGCCCACTCTATTTCTCCTTGTGCTGTTTCTTTTGGGTTTGGGGTGTGAAGTGTCCCAYTGTGTGTGTGACCCATAACCCTGCTACCCTTGTGCTGATCYACCTGCCYTTCCTCCCTGCCTGCATCCTGCTGRGAGTCACAGGGCTTGYTCTGGGCAGACTMATTTGTTKTTTTGTGAGGCACTGAGGAAGGAGYAGCCTCCCCMGGAGATGTTCTGAAAGTGTGGACACAACAATGTCCTTTGCCAAAGACCTTACAGCTGATGTGGAGTGATGAAAACAATTCACACAACAAAAGGTTTGAACTATCAACAGTTTCCACTGTTGGCAGAAAGGATGGACCATATTTGTCCTGGTGTGCCCAGTCCCAGGGACCATGGGGTAAATCCTGGGAGATATTGAGAAGAACCTCACTATTCAGAATAATAATTAAGAATGAATGACTGGATCTTTACCGCCAGCAAGTAGCATTGCCATGTCCAACACACTTGGCAAAAGGCAACCTTCAATTCATGCAGGATCAGACCTGTTTAATCCATTAATCTTCACAACATGTTGAAGCAGCTGGGTTTTATCATCCTTATTTTGCAGAAGGGAAGAGCTCAGGCAGCAAAGTTGGGTGACTTTTCTTACGCCAGAGAGGTTTTGTCCTTTTGTTCCTCTGAATGGTGCTAAAGATCCCACCTTTTCTAGAATGAAGGACTTAACTGGAAGTCAGCTGAAAGAAGGGTTGCCTTTGGATCAGTCCAAGTTCAGAAAAGACGTATTTAAATTGCAGGTTGCCCTGGAATGACTCTTGCTGCACCTCACACATGACAGTCAGTTCTCACGCTCACACCCTTGTTTCATGTCTCTCAGGCAGATTCAACTCTCTCCAAATAATTCCTGGATTAAAAGTGCAGGCTCATGCTCATCCACTGCTCCACACCTCTTGTTTCTTGTGCAGAAGGAATGAAGCTCAATAAACTGTACAACATGCTGAGCTCAATAAACTGTGTAACAACTCAGCATTACCCAAAAATAGGCCAGGTGTGAAGAGAACCAGAATTCCCTGAAGCTAAACTGCATGTTCATGCAATGGAACACCTTTCTTTATCATACCCTGCAGTGCTGTAGGGGCTTTAAAAAAAATGAAAAAAATAAAAAGAGAACTTTTGGTTTTGGAAAATGATAGATCAAGATCAATAAGAGCATTAAACATGGATCATGGTAACAAGGAACCAGTGGAAGTTTATGGCCACTCAATCCACTTAACTCTGCCAAAGCCATAAAGTATTACTGGGGTTATAAATTGTTGAGCTGAGCCTGCAGTTTTAAAATGTTATCCAAAATCAATTGCCCCCCTTTCCCAATTAGACCATTAGTTATCCACAACTTCATTAAATAATAAGCCAGCGGTTCACATCTGCTTGGGAGCACAGTCAGGCTTGAGCTGTTTCCCTGGCTACTCGAGCTGCATCCATGTCTTTTATCATTACTGTGAATGTGGGTAAGAAAGCAAAAAACTGTGCTGGAAATGAAATGAAGTTCTCCTCCCACTGCCCGAAGCACATAAATCTTCTCAGCTAATGGTGCCACAGAATGGGTCTGATTGACTGCAGCATGGGGTCAGGGATGCTCCAGGAATGTGGGGTCAAGCCCCATGTACCACTGACCTTTGGGAGGAGGTGTRTGTGTCACTGCAGCCCCCCCAAATCTGCTGCTCAGAACCCATGGAAAGCCATTAGTATCTATSTCCACACGGCTCTGACAGCCCCTGCAGACCCTCTGCTTGGCCCCGTTGCTATGCCAGCAGCTGTGGGAGGAGCTGTGCTGTTCAGAAGGCCCAAAAGTATGGGAAACTCAGCTGGGGTCAGTGGTCACAGGTCACCAGTGGGGACATGGCTCCTGTCTGAGGTCAGCTCCATCCTTTCTCTCCATGGGACAGAGCCACCACATGYAAGGGGGAAGATGAGCCTGTGAAATACGGGCCAGGAGAAGAGGAAGAGAATATCTAGGGCACACCAACCCTGGGACAGCAGGTCACTGCAGAGCGTGGCTCTCACCAGACATTCCCTGGTGTCCTGGGCATGTCCCTGCTGTGCCAGTGGGCTGCCTTGTCTGGGTACAGCCTGGAAGAGCATTTGGCAGTGTAGTGGTGGTGGGGTATTGAATGCTAGGGTGAGGATGGACACCAGCCTGATATCAACCTGCTTCRCCTTTTTTCTGCCAGTGGGATCACCAGGAGTCAGGATACAACACAGGCCACACTTTAAACATTAAAACTAACAAATAAATACAGCCAGCAATGCTGACAGAACTTATTTTCTTCTCACACCAGTTTTATCTTRTTGACTCTCCTGGGAAATCAGAGATGTTTCTCCTGGGTCTGCAACGTCAACAACAACTACATCAAGCATTTTGCACTCATTGTTTCAACCATTTGACTGCACTGTTGCTCCAGACAAGAGGCCAATGATTTGCATTCCTGTAGCTGAGCACAGGGTGATAGATGACCAGGTTGCTGTTTTCAGATGCACCAAGTGCCCAGCTGTGTGATGCATACAGCAGCAGTACTACTGGACAGCAAGAAATTAGGCTGGGAACAGAAACATGGGAATCAAGAATACTAATTTAAAGCCATTCTCAACTACACTCCTCCTAAACTAGTTTATTTTGGCTGCTTGTAGCTTGTCCACTGGTGTCCAACAGATGACTCTACCACACTGGAGTCACCTTTTATGATGAGCATGTTGAAGGGCATCATGAAAGCAACTGCTCTGTAAAGAAACTGAGGAAGAGCTGAATTTGATGACTGAAACACAGTGTTACATGAGTATTTTTACCTGGTTTTTAGCACTATCCTCCACATTTTCAGGACAGAACAAAGTACATCAGTGCCACAGCAGAGCCACCTTACCCAGAGTCGGGAGAGCAGGGACCAGYAGACCTCACACAGAGATGGGAAAGSAGGCACCAGCAGATCTTCAAACAGCTTTTTTCCTTGCTCTCACCTCTGTGTTACATGTGTAAAATAAAAGTGGGCATAAAACCTTCACATTAACATCACTCAAAGCCCAGCTCTACTCTCTCACTGTTCTTTCCTCTGGAGCACATCCCATCCTCCTGTGTGCAGTTATTTATATTTCCTCACGCTGTTGTACTTAACACCCCCCAAGCAGAACACTCCCAGCAGGACCTCTGTGCACAACACTGCTTTTAACCTACCATCATAATGACCATAATTTACTGCCATTGTATTTCTACCCCCCCTCAATGTTAAACATTAACCTTGGGCCCACTATTGAYTGCAGAAGGCATCTGCTGCAATCATATGGGAAACACTGGGCATTATTTGGCTCTTCAGGAGATGGAGGCATACAGAGGTCCATGCTGTGYTGTTTAGGGGAAGAGCAGAAAATGTCTGTGCATAGCCAGTTTTAAATTCAGCCTTTAAATTGAGCTTTCATAACTTCTGCTTCCAAAGCTTGGCGCAGCAAAGCACTAAATCTTTTCCACAGSCATAGGATTCAGAAAGCACAGAAGTTTCCTTGATGATCAACCTTGTTAGTTCCAAGGATCTATTCTTTCCGAGTCCTCATTGTGTGGCAAGAAGAAAGAAAAAAATGAGTTCTTGGAAGTAAAAACCCTCCTTCTGTTCAGGTTTGAATAAAGAAAGGGTCACTGCCCCTGAAGGCTTGCCTCTYTCTTTTCCTTTTCTTAGACCACATAAATAGAAGAGTAACACCAGCCCATGAGCTGAATACATCAGGTTCTGATCATACACCAAAGCTTTTGCRACACATGAAACTCATATTTGCTGTCACGTGCGCAGGGTGTCACGTACACGTTAATCCTACMCAGGATTGAAGGGGCAGTTTCTTGTCTTTCTGTGGTGTGTACCTCTCTTTCCATAATCCCTGAACAGCACTCTGCCCTTGGAAGGAAAATCTGAGAATGTTTTGAACTTTTTTTAACCTGCAAATTGAAGGCTGKTGGTAGGATTAGTAGGTACTGATGGGAGAAGTACTAACAAGTGGGAATCCTGAAAAACAGTCTCCTTTTCCTTTGTCTTCAAAAGCCCTGACAGGCCTCCCTCTCCCTGCTTTTATCTCACCCAAATTTACCAGCAAAATCCYTCCCAGCAAGTCATCCACAGCTTCCACCTTTCTTTTACTTTTTTGGTGTTTTGAAACACCTACCACGAATAAAAGCAAGGTAAATCTAATTGGCTCATCCTCCTCTCCTTCYCCATACAGCTCACAGTAACAGACCGGAATTATCTCAAAACAACTTCCTTCATGTGAGTGCATCCAGCARYTTGCATGTGGGGTCTCCCATCCCTRTTAATCACACTTGGGATCATTTAAATATCCTGTGATGGTTCTGTTTGCAGACCCAAACAATTTACTGTTAGAGCAGACAAAATCTCATTGTTCCCCCATGCAATATGAAATGCAAATTATTCTACTTTTTTGGGGATGGAAGGGGACATTAAATATTATCTAATTCCAGGGATGGAGCATCCACAACTTCTCTGGGCAGCCTGTGCCTGAGCCTCACCACCCTCAATGTAAAGAATTTCTTCCTAGCAGCTAAACTAAATCTGTATCTACCATCTTTCAATTTAAAACCATTCCCCCTTSTCCCATCAACACATGCCCTTGTAAAGTCCCTCTTCAGCTCTCTTGTAGCTCTTCAGGTACTGGCAGGCTGCTCTAAGGTCTCCCTGGAGCCTTCTCTTCTTCAGGTTGAACAACTCCAACTCTCTCAGCCTGTTTTCACTGGAGAAATGCTGCAGCCCTCTTGAGCACTTGTGGCCTATCCTGGACTCACTTCAGCAGGTCCACATCCTTCTTATGCTGGGGACCCCAGAGCTGGATGCAGTCAGGGTTTCACCAGAAAAGAGGAACAGAATCCCCTCCCTCATGTGGTCTCTTTCTTCTGTACCCTCTGGTGAATATATTCAGTTTAATCACAACGTCCCTTCTCTGTTCTTTTTCTCTTCTGTCTTGCCAGCTTTATATCACTGTGCTTTTTTTTTTTTTTTTGGAGAAAAGTGAAGCAAAAGGCATTAAATATGTTTGCCTTCTCTAGGTCATCTGTAGCACTCCTGTTCCTCATTAGGTAATGGGCTTATGCCTGCTGCTGTCTTTCTCTTACTTTACTGTATTTATAGCACCTTTCTCCTTGTTTCCTAACACTCCACACTGGTTGTAATTCATTTAGCACGGAAACCTTTCTGCCCTACATGCTTATTTTATTCCTTGATCTCATCCTCAGTAATGTGACCTCATTCTCCTTTTTTAAATTATTCTTCTGGGACTCTCCTATCCTTACCCTACCCTCTGGCTRTCCACAGTGTGTGGAGGTGGATCTTCTACCGTGAGCAACATCCCCTGGCTCAGATTTTTGCACCCATGAGGTTAGCTCCTCATGCTGGGCCTGCTGAGAAAACTTTGTCAAGATGTGGGAATTTATTCAAACAGCAAGGCTTTATCCAGCACACAACACTTAGGTTATTCCAAATCCTTCCAGTACCCACAAGTGGGGGATATGCCTCATAAAGAGGATGAGGGCAGTGGTTGTCCCCCTTCACTCAGTTCTGSTGAGGTCACACCTTGAATCYTGGATTCAGTTTTGAGCCATTCACAGCAAAAAGATATTGAGGTGTTGGAGAAACTCCAGAGAAGGAAAAAGGGGCTGGGGAAGGAGAACAAGTTTTATGAGAAGCAGCTGAGGGWACTGGAGGTGTTTAGCCCAGAGAAAAAGGGGCTTAGGAGGAACTTCTCACTCTCTACAACTCCCTGAAAGGAGGCTGCAGTGAGGTGSGGCTCAGCCTTTTCTCCCAGATAACAAGTGACAGGAAAAAAGCAAATATCTTCAGGTTGCACCAGGGGAAATTTCTTCACTGTGAGGGTGGTCAGGCACTGGAATAGGCTCCCTAGGGCAGTGGTGAAATCACCATCCATGAATCACCACACCATGCAAGTGTTCAAATGTGTGTGGATGTGGCACTTGGGGACGTGATTTGGTGCTGAGCATGGTGTGTTGAGTTAACACTTAGACTTGATGATMTTAAGGTCTTTTCCARCTTAATGTTTCTATCATCCTGTATYRGGGATACGCCAAATGAGATCCTCTGTTGCTGACACGTTGTGACAGCAAAGGATGGGAAATGCTGGGCCTCAATCCCACCAGCAAAGCACAAGGGAGCATCCAGAGAGAGGTGATCAGGGCATTACAGGAAAGTAGAAAAGTCTCTGCCCCCAACCGGTGAGGAAAACCATATTTGCCTTCCAGTTTTCATGTCTGAGGGATATCTTAATGTCAACTAGACACTTGGTTTTATTTTGCAGCAGGAATGAGCATTTGYCTGTGCAATTAATTGCAATTAAAAGGATGCAGATCTGCCTCGCTCCGCTACTCCTCCCTGCTCATGCAGGAACCAACACTTCTCAAAGCCACCTCTGTAAAAACTGCAGTGAGTTAATGTAACACTGGCAGAAGTGAGGCTGTAAAAAATATGTTTAAAACTTTGAAATAGATAYGTCCTCTGGCAAATTCATCTGACAAAGAGAGCCCCATAGTACAGATAACTGCAACAGTACAGGGAGCTTGGTGTGTGTGCAGTCTGTGTGTGCTGCAAAAGGGGGATGTCAGAGCAAGAGTCTCACTCAAATTTGATTTGCTGGAGATATGAGGGGGTTGTAGCCTTACCTGCTCTCTCCTCAATGCTCAGCAGCTCCCACCTGAAGTCCCTGCAGTGTTCTGCCATGCCCAGCAGCAGCTGAAATGCCTTGGGCCCCTTTCATGTAACCTTAGAGGGAATGGCCCCTGGAAACACTGGTAAGGGAATAATTAAAAAAAAAAATCAGCTAAAGAGCTGATCACAGCCCCAGTACAAGCAGGACACAAAGGAGAGCTGATTGCAGCCCTCCAGGTAAGGTATCAAAGACTTTCTCTGTCCAGTCTGGGTTTGGTGAAAACTAGAGTGATTCTGCTAAGACTTGACTCAGTCTCTCCAGGTGGACTTCTTCCACAATACAAGGTGTTCAATAATTTGCAAAATGCTTGTAATTGCATTGATACATTCTGCTGTGCTGGCCATGGGTGTTATTTGGGAAGTACCTCAATCCCAGTGCCTACTCAAAATGTTTCCTTGCTGAAATTGCAAGGACTCAGCACTCAGAAGCTGAGGGAAGGGAAAGTAGTTGTGATTTCTGAACCAGGGTATTTTATTTCAGGGCACCCAGAGGAAAACAGCTTCAGAGAGCCCTGTCTCTGTCACTAGAAACCACAGTTAGTGCAGGGCTGAGAACAGAAATCAACAACACTCATGGACCCCACTTCCAACCTTCCTAGATGAAAACCTCATTCTAAAATATTTTAAAYATGAGTTTTTATAACACTCACTTAACACGTATATGTCTGGCTACTGTGGTGTGTTGAAGCATCAGTTTTAATATCACAGCACCACTCTCCCACTGACATGTCCCTAAATGATCTCAAACCTCTCTTYATCCAGAGAAGGTTGAGGTTTTATGCCTTAAGGCCTTAAATTCAGATAAACTCCAAGGTGTTTCCCAAAGTCAGCCTGGAGCCTGTGGGGGAGAACAGCAGGGCTGGTTATTTTTCAGCCCACAGCTGATCCAGGCCCTGGGTGCTGCCTGTCTCACCCAGTGAGACCTTGGGTGAACCAGCTTGGCCCCACCAGCGACCGTATCAGGTTGTGTGAATGCAATCTAAATTCAGCAGGCAGCCCTAATTAATGCTCCTTATGTTTATTTGACTCACCAGAGATACGCATCGACCTGAGTAGTAAATCTCATCGTTGCATAGGAACTACAGGGATCAGTTCCTTTCCAAATGTGTCCTGGATAGAGCCCAAGCTATCTAATGCTGTGGGGAAAACACATATTGAGTGTCAAATAAAAGCAGCAGCAGCTCTGCAACAAATGGCAACTTCCTCCTGGAAGAGTCAAAGATGGCTGGGACTGCTGATGGTTTTAAATGTACTTTCAGATTATTAATAGAGACGATTTAAAATAGTTCCTCTCACTCCAGTTCCTGCTTTAACTCATACCCAACTGTTAAACATACTGTGGCTGCTCYTGCTAATACACTCTCTAACAAATCACAGCCATGCATAGGTTTCCTTTCAGTATTTCCAATTTACTCTTTAATGGGAGACAAATGTGTCTTATTTGCTGACTGCTTAATGAGTCTAAAAAGAATTTCCAGGCATGCAGTGGGATGGTGCTTATTAGAGCTGCTTGCCAATTGTTTTATTTGCTTAAATCTGTGGCYATAGGATATTCACTGGCCCTAGATGCTGGACTAGCTGGTGCAACACTAACATGTAAATCAGTATWTCATGCAAAAGAAATAAAAAATTTGGTGGCAATGTTCCCATTTAGACTTGACAAGAGTCAGAAACCAACATATTGAACTGACAAGATGTACATGTAAATAGYTGCTTTGCTCATGTAGTTGTAGTTGTAGGATAAGTAATTGCTGTCTGGCTTCCCGTTGTAGAATTGCACTGAGTAGCTGATCCTGGCAACTTCAGGTCTGTTGAATTTCATGCTCTTGGGGTTTGCTATTGATTATTCAGAGGGACTCTTTGTTTTGGTAGCCATGCAAAGGAAACATGCCTCTTTGTGGATTTGTACATGTATTTTGGGATTGGAGGGGGTTTTTTTAACCATTTTTCCTAAGTGCGACAACTCCACCAGGAAACGTTTCCAAGCAAAGACCTCCTGACATAAATATTTATACTATCACCTGCCTTTCCACCTGCTCCCAGCAACTGGGTCAGAGGTGGGAAACATGGATTAAGGGCTGGGGACAAGGGGAAATGCAGCAGGGGGAGAAGCTGAGAGGGCTGAGCCTGAGTCAAGGGTACCTGGGGCGTGAGAACGGCTGGAGGAGTTGAGGGAGGGCAAGGAATGGAGTCATGGGCAGGGGATTTGTAAAAAAATAACACAAAATATTTAATTTTGGCTAGGATGGGAGCAGGCTTTCACTGGCAAATCTCTTGGTGCCCATCACTCTTCCTCCACAAAGGAAGGGTGGTTTGTGGGTGCTGGGTTTGTGAGGGCTGTGGGTGCAGACGCTGCAAAATGCCTTTGGCAACAAAGAGCCAGATGCAGTGAGTTTGATCAGAGTCAGATGGGGTTTGGGGGAATAAAGCACCCCAAAAGAGGTGGTCATTGGAATAGAAACAAAAAGAGAAATTGTACATTGACCCTGAACTCATGTGACCGAAAAAAAGGAATAAATCCCTCATTTTTCCAGCATAAAAACCTATGCAGTTTTTTAGAGACTAAAAGGCCTTAGATCTCACTGCTTTGTCTTTCTTACTGCTAGTAGGGCATTCAGCCTTAAGAAAACCATTAAGGATATGCTTTCTCAGGGTATCTGAGGCTTTTTTACTATTCAATAACAGGAGAAAAAAAATGAATTAATATTATTCTGTTGGTTTCACAMACTGAGAGAGGGGACTTTGGGTTTTTCTTCTTTTAGAAAAGTCTTACTTTTAAGCACTCAGCTATAACAAAATTAGCCACATTTACTGAAGAATAGCCCTGTTAGTGTGCCGCATGYATTTGAAATATAGAGGAGCACCAGATGAAAACCAGCAGTGTGAAATCAGTGCACCAAGAGAAAAAGGCAAGGATCAGATCAGACCCTCTGGGGCTGGCTGCTGGCAAGCCTGCAGCCTGTGTGTGCTCTCCCCTCTACTCCCAGTGCCCTTGATTTCTCAGGCTGCTTTGAAAGACAAAAAGAAAGTTGGTAATCATACACCGACAGATGGTTCCTTGGTTAGTTACTCTTTATTTAGATGGAAACAACTGCGATTCATCAGCTTTTTCTTTTTTTTTTATAGCTACATTATGGTGAACTTTCAACTCCTAATCTATTTCTATGAAGTATTTTGTGGCAAGTGTCTATTAATAACAAACCTTGGGCTGACTGGAAATTTCCTGTTCTATATTCATATTCCAGTTTTTGAGATGTTTTCCCCAATTTTGTTTCACTTTTCAATGACAACTATCTAGAATTTTTTTTCAGTGAATGTCATATYAAAGATATTGCTTACATGCCTATAAATAGAACTTAGATACCCCTTTCTTATTCTTGGGCTTTCTTTCTTTACCTTAATTATCAATTGATTGCTAATGAACTGCCTTTTATTATAACTGTTAATAATATATTATATTATTATAACTGTTCATAGTATAATAATATATTATTATAACTGTTTTTTATTTTGATCATGATTTATTTTGATTGATTATTTTGGGGAAATATGCTTGTAGCACCTTCCTAGGCATATCAGACATAAGCTGTATCTGTGAACAGTCCTTTTGAATGGTATTTTTGAGAATTTTGTATGCATTTWAAGTTAAGAATGTCCCAAAAGAACTTTGCTAGATGGAAGCCTGAAACAAAGATTTGGAATGATTGGCTGAAAGTTGATTGGCTGTCTGCAATAAATAGAAAAAACCTTGTGTTACAGTCCTGCTCATGCCTAGAAGTTCATTTTCCTTTTGACCCTTTTGGGTTGATGTAGGATTTCACWGCACATCTTAGATCCAAGTGAACAGCAATTTCTCCAAGATTTACTAATTAAAGGAAAATCCTGTTTAAAAAAAAAAAATCCAAACAAGAGATTCAGATTCTTTGGGAGCTTTTGTTTCATGTTTCCTACCATCCATCATTACAGGCCTGCACCAGAATTACTGAGTGCAAACAAACTTGTAGATGAACTAGGGTCCAAGTTTTCTTTTACAAACATGAGGGAGACTTTACCTGATACATTTTTTTCCAGAAGCACAAACTCAAATATCAGAATTATTCACTTTTCCAAGTATTAAAATGGGTTGAATTAAAAAAAGATTACTACCTCAATCTTTCAAAAAKACATTAAAATATTTTAGATTTGAAAACCAGAAGGGGACCATCTCTATGCTTAGTTACCATAAAGCACTTAATGCATTTGTGGCTATTAATTTTTTTAAGAATTCATCTGAATTTTGTGGGGGAAAATCTCAGGGAACTCAAATGGTCAATTTAATGTCTTTCACTCTAAAAGAATCTGATCCAAGTCTGCTCTAAATTATTTTATATTTGGACCTGATCTACCTCAAAACCAGTCCATAGCTGACCATTTTCAGGTCACTCAGTACTATGCAAGTTCAACTTCTTGGAAATTCTTTCCCTTTACGCATGCTATTAACACAATCAATTTTTTTTGCCTCAAGGTTCATTCTGTAACAGGCAAAGTGAGAGGAGGGTATACCACAGGATATACCACACATGGATATTCCACACTGCTGGTCTTTTAGACAAAAGCTGTGTACACTGATTTCCCAGGAGGAATKGCATGCTGGCAGGAGATGGGATCATGGACATGAACAACTCACTTTCTTGAAAACTGCAGTCTTTCTCATCTCCCTTTGCCAAAAAGCTGTCTTCTTATTGATAAACCAGCAGGCAACTGGGCATTCCCTCTGTTGTTTTATCCTCAGTTCACCTGTCTGGACTCATTCTTGTTCAAGTGCTGTGGAAAGGCATAGGGATGAGGCATAGGGATGAGGCATAGGGTTGAGTTTTTGCATGGAGAAAGAAGATGCCATGAGAAGAGGCAGAGGGAGGTCCCTTAGACAAACCTATCCAACAACCTGGACTAGCTATTTCAAAGGTTCATTCTGTGCATGTTCTCCTTGCAGGAGAGCTTGGAGCAGCCAGGACTGTTGACCTTCTCCAGCTCCTCATGGTGAGAAATGGTCACATCCCCAGCACTCAGCTTCTAGATTTGCCTTGCAGGCACCTCCCTTCCCCTGACTCCATGGATCCTCCAGCTGCCCTCCTCTTCTTCCCATCTTTGGCACTGATCTGAAACCCCCATGGGTCATGCAGTGGGCAATGAGATTAAGACTAGGATTTGTAAAGATGATGCTTTTTTAGAGAGCTTAATAGGCCAGATGCTCAGCTGAGGATCAGGCCATCTGTCTGTTAYAGCCCTACCTGTACAACAGGTTATTGCTAAGAGAAAGAAGCTCCAAAACCCAGGGACATGGGGTCCTCCTGACACAAAAAACTTGGAAGAGAAAATGGCAGATTATGTTCCTGGCTGATATAGGCACTGGTAAGAGGGGGATAAGCCCAAGTGCATGTACAGCAAAGGACTTCTTTGCTCTTCCAACAGATATTAAGGAGCTCAAGAGCCAGTAAGAACCATAATAGTGCTCATTTTAAAACCCTTTGCACTACAGAGTGGAGTGGAGTGAATTGAGCCCCCCCCAGAAATGAGAGTCAGGCCCAGTCCCCAAAGCCAGCTGCTGCTTTAGTGCAGTGATCTGTCTCCATACTCCCTGATAAGCACTCTATGCCCCATGACTTATAATAAAAGGGAACGATGGTCCCTGAACAAACCCAGAGAAGAGGTATTGATTTGCAAATAGTTTAAAAGAATATTCAAGGGTCATGAGCTGACCCTTTTTCAGCTCTGACATTTTATATCAGGGGGGATCCCATTGAGATGGGAATTCATATCCTAGACATTGTTTTGTCCTGTTTCATAAATAAGTTGAATAGCTTAATTGATTGACACCCACTGCACTTTCCCAGCTTCCTCAGGCTCAAAAGTACACTGCTGTTTTCTGCCATAAATAATATGAACTTTCAATCAGCTGCCAAGCACAAAAAGGAACTGAAAATTCTTCATACAATAGCTGCAATCTGGCATACGAGGAACTGCAGGTCTAAAGGGAGAGCGGCATTTGATGTCACCAGGTATTCATTTTCCTCCTGTGGCACAAATAACATTTTCCTACCAAGATGACCTAAATCCTAAAGAAGCAATACCCAGGGGCCCCTGCAAGGAGGAAGACCACTTTGTCCTGGTGTTTATGTGTGGATTAAGAAATTGTGGTTTACAATACTGTGAACACAACATGGAGCCACATGCTGGACCACCAATTCCAGTCCCTTGTAAGTGTTGGTACAGCATCCCTTCATCCCTCTCCCATTCTGAACCAACTTCATCTCAACCTGAGTAACCTTGTTCACCCCCAAGCTCCCCATTTGTCCCCAGTTCTCACTCCTCTGATTATCACAAACCTYCTCCTAATTTTCAGTCTATGCTTATTTGTGTTTAACTGAGACCAATCTGTTCTATGGCAAGTTCATTATTTTACTTAAATAGTTCTTTTCCTCCCTGAATATTTAGTCCCCAATGGATTTTGTGTTCATTTCTCCTCCTCATTCTTGGTTTCACTAAGGGAAATGAGCTACACACGTTACATCTCTTATTTTTAAGACCATTTAATGGCCTTGTCAACAATTCTGGTGACTTTTGGAGAGCTCYTGACTAAGATATAGCCCACACTTTCAAAAAAGGAGTATGAAAGTGTTGAGGACTTCCTCTTCAGGAAGGAAGGCGTGGATGTAAGCACTTACCTTCAGTTGCCTAAGCTGGAAAATGTTAGCTTCTGTCCTCCCTGTGCTTTAATTTCCTCATCTGTAAAACAGAAAGAACAACACAGACCTCAAAGGGGAGTAATTAAGTTTTCCAAAGTGCTCCAAGATCTTAAAGTGAAAAGTTCAGTTCTAAAAGTGAAGCTCTTTGTCTGTTGTTCTTTACTTGTTACTTCTTAAGCAGCACAAACCCTGGAGAGAGGGCACTGAGCCAGACTAAAGCCAAAATCAGTTCCTCCCTTGATTACAGTGGGAACCCTTCATGCAAAAGGTTTCATAAGGGGTGACAGGCATCTGTTGCTAAGACAGAGCAATAAACACCAAGAGAGAAAGAATACTCACTGAAACCATTGCAAGGCCAAGGGAGAAGATCAGTGGTTTTTCTTTAGGAATAGCAGCAAAGAGTTAAATCTATATTTCTTTCTTTGCTTCAGAAGAAATTTCTCCAAGGATAAGCACTATACGCACCCTCATCTGTAATTAATAAATGTTTGGAAGGACACTTTCCCACTCAACATATGAAATTATAGATGATCCCTTAATTCCCCAGACATTTGCAAGCCTTGTCTTGTCAGAATTGAATTTACTACAGCTGATTACCCTGAGAATGCACTGACCTTCTTAGCTCCTGCTGTGGTCTTTATTTTTTCCATGGCAGATAATATGGGGACCAGAAACTGGGGACTTGGTAGTAGGGATTATGTGATACTAATGAGACAAAGCTTATTGTTGATGTTAACTGTTATTACCACTAAAAAAAGTGCAGGACTCCAGACAGATGGACTTCACTTTGTTACACCAGGAGGGAGCGAATGCATTTTGACAGTAGCAGCATCTATTTAAAATCTGGACCACATCTGGTGCCTCTMTGTAGCAGACCATATCTGATCAATCAGAATTATGGCTCTTCAGTCTCCAGACGAGTTAGAAGAAATTCATTATCTGTTTTGAAGCCTGATTCTCTTTTATCTATTAAAAAAAAATGTCATTGGACCCATTTAGCTACTGAAAGAAAAAAAAAAAAAAGATAGTAATTAAACTAACTAGCAAGCTCCACATCTGAAGATATGATTAATTCTTTGAAACACAGTGCATGTAGGTACTTGGCTCATGCTAGGCTTCAGTCAACAGTTTCTTAGCTGATGAAATAGATAGCCTAGTACTTATCTCCATTTCTGGTTAATTCATAAACTCTTGGAAATACCCACATGGATTTCTCCAAACTCTGTCAGAAGTCAATATTTGTTTTTCAGTCACATTTAGCCCCTGGGYATGGGGTTTGAGAGACACCACCTTGAGGACAGCAATGGGCCTTCTGCTCCCAAGGATGTCACCCCTCTCCCGTGCATCCCCTTCTGGACCAGCAGTTTTGAATGCTGAAAACTGACACTAAATGCTGTTARTTCTTCCATGTGAGGTCTGCTGAACCCAAGAGAGGTGGTGAGACCCCGGGCTTGCAAACAAGCAAAAGCAGAATGCAAAAAGATCTTTTTCTGGATCACTTCAATTTCTGTATTTTTTTCTGATTACAGAGTTTCTTCTTGCCTTTGCTGATGAACACAATCGTTCAAGTAGAACTCAGCCTCTGAAGCTCTTSTCCCTGTTTCTGTCCTTACCATATTTTGAGACCACAGTTCAGAAAGTAGCCTTGTGAAAGCAATTGACTTATAGCTCATTCATTCACAACTTCTTGAGGACAACTTGAATTAAAAGATAAAGAATTTTATAGGTATTATAGCTAAAGTTAGTGAGAGGATGGGGAAACACGGGTTTTACATTCAAAAGTATAACTGTGGAAAAACAAGTTAAAAGGCTCATCGGCATTTGTGAAATATTCCTCAAAATGCTTTGTCAAATTGTTATTTTTAATTCATGCTAATGAAACCCAGGGAAATTATCTACTTTTTTGAGTGAGGTGGAGGCAGTGACTGCAACTTTCCAGAGGAGCATCAGGTGTGCAAAGGAGACCAAGGCTGGCATTAATTTYTTCTGTAGCAGTGATAGCTCAGCAGCAAGTGATTTTGACTGCTTGTTGATCACGTCCAGATGGGTAAAGTACAAAATGAGGTTATAATAGCTGCCTGCCTCAATGCTAAACCACCCTCAAAATTAGGTGGGGCRGCTCCAAAGCCATTTATCCACCATGGGCACAGGACTGTCATGGGAAAATTGACTCAGGATGATATATATCAAAATCTCCTGCTGGCAGTAGTAACTCCTCTGGAATTTCTACAAATCATGGATGACAATTTTCTAACCAAGAAATAAAAGCTAATGGTAACTAAGATGGAAATGATTATGTTTGATCCCTGTCTGAGTCAGTTAAAAACACACAATATTTCAAGACAGCCAGGTTCACAAAGCTGAATCAAGTACAAGCCTGGTGTAAGGAAGGACTGCAGACTAAACGTGATGCCTGCAATGAGTAGTTAAAAATTATTTAGCTAGATGGAAAAAGAACCAAATAACAACAAAACCAGACTAAAACAGTAAGCAAGGAAGCATGGTTCCAAAAATCTAGAATAGAAAAGGATGCAAAATAAGAACAATAATGGGTGGCTGTTTAGAAGACAGATGTTGTAAACACTGAAAATACATCCTGGAGCTATACAAAATTAATAAGGAAGCAAAGGGATGCAAGGAAATACATATGGACAAAAAAAAAAAAGACAGTAAGGAGCAGATGTTTGAGTCCGTTGGGACCAAGAGTAACCCTACTAATACTAAAAGCCCATGAATAGTAAAAGCACCAGAACAGTCAGTAATAATGAAAAAAAATCCGTAGTGTTTAACAAATGTGTCCCTTTCCTGCCCAGGATTAAACCAGATATGTTCATACCATAAGGAAAGAATTAATATCTTCTACTCAAGCCATAATCAAAATGGAAGAAAACCAGTCACTACTAAAATAATTTTTTAACAACCAGATACGTGGCACCAGGACTACTAAAAGTGCAGGTTAGGAAGTTTCTCTGGATGCTGCTTTTAGTAACTCAGGCACAGCAGTGGCAGAAACATGAGAGAAAGCAAATACTATTGCAATGTTTGGACATGGTAAAGGAAATGATCAAACAAGTATAAATCTGTCATCCTGGCACTCACCAAGGGTTGYAATAACAGAAAATTTTTACAACATTCAACTACGAAAGAATTCAAGGAGGTACTCTAAATATTTTGCGATTTATGGAAAACAGAGCTTCTAAAAGTTGCTGATATAATCACTGCCAAAGAGAGAGACAGATAAGACCTGTTGCTTTCATTTGTTCTCATCTCCAGAAAATATGAGAAATACTCCCCATATTCCCAAAGTAAGAAATATTTGGGGTTTAGAAAAATACAACACAAAGTCCAGACTTASTTTTTTTTGAAAAAACACTTGTTATCAAACTCAGAAGCATAAAGGAGGTCCTAATTAGGGCTTGTACCCTAATTAAAAATTTGACCTAATTTTTAATTTAAAACTACCAGCTGTAATCTGTAAAATTGTATTTAGTTGTAGTGATGAAATAATAGTTTTTTGTCAGGATTATATTTTAAGAATGGTTTAAAGCTTTAAGGCAGTGCAATCCAAAACACCTGTAGACACCCAGCTGMTACAAAATACTCTTCTCCTCTCTATTTTTACATAAGCTTCAGGAATTAACATCTGCACAAAGAAATAAAGAATTTGTGAAAGAAGTGGAAGAGAAACAGCCAATTCCATCTCATTTCCACCCRAGTCAGAAACAGGCATAAAGCATGGTCTCCATAAATAACTGAAATGCTTCTTCCTCTTCTTTTTTCAGTCTGTCATTTCTTTGCTGAAATAAGGCACATCAATTCCTTGAGGTGAAGAGATAAATTGGCTTTTTGTCCTGAACTTTCTGAAATAAGCCCCAGTCCCAGATGGAGTATGCAATGGCAGGTTACCGAGTTCAGGGAATGACTAGGGCTCCTGTTGCCGATTGCTTTGTGCCGTTATTTCTGCATTTCCCAACAGCCCTTTTACCATATGGAGATGAAACTCACTTTCAATCTCTGAACCATGACACCTGCTTTAAAACTAGGTAACTTGAGGGGTGCGATTGAGATCCAAGATTAGGACATGGGGCCACAGCAAAGTGCCCAAATGCCTACTGTGGTCAGTGGAAAAGRAATCAAAGKGRTCTGAGAGATCTGGATAGCTWTTTTCCTGTAGAAGACACTCACTGTTACCAGCAGGTTAAGTTCCACACAGGCCCCTTTAACATCTAATTTTTTCAGAGAAATTGATCCAATRTTTTGCAGCAGGAAAACAGAGCCCTCTTTTCCAAGGAAATGCTTCAATATTTGTTTTTTTTCCCATAAAATTTCTCCCCAGGGCCATAGAGAAGGCATTGCTTGCTGCTTTTAAGCCAACSTTCTTTTAAAGACCCCATAGCTCTTCAGCTTTATGTAAACTTCTCTGTTTCACAGCTCTGTCTTTTCAAATCCTGATGTATGATAGGTGCAGCTGCACCAAGATTTTTGCAAGTGCCATTCAAAAATTAGTAAAACCGAAGTTTGGCATTGATATATCTCTGCTTTTAGTTCTCTATGAGATTTTATTCCTCCTTTATTTTACTCCTCCTCCTTACTTCTAGATGTGCCCATTGACTCTTGAAGGAGGGAAAAGGACAGCCTTCTCCCAAATGCTGTGTGTGCCATTCCACCTCCAGCTGGGAAATGACAGGATTCGAGCCAGACTTTCATGGGTGCAAATCCCTTGTACCAAGATTGCCCTTCTCAGACAGACAAACCACAGCCACCTCTGTCCTGCAGCAGAGAGCTTGGAAATGACAAGCAGTTTTTGCTCAGGTCACCCTGAGCCATAACCTTCGGTGTGAAATCCCCCACTTTCAGGAACAGAGTGGGAGGTGCATGGCATGAGAACGCCTGAGGGAAGGAGGCACATTTGCACCACATCTCTGATCATCAAGATATGCTGCCAAGAGACTGTTTATGGGTACTCAGTTATCGCATTATGGTTTGCAATATTCCAAAATACAGTATTAAAATAAAGACCCCAAACTAGACAATGCCCCGCAGCACCAACTCTGATGGTAGAAACAGGTTTTCCACACCTGCCAACTTCACACCCGAACCCACGTCTGTTTAATAAACAGRAGCGGGAATAAAAAATACCAACTCTGGAGTTTCATCAACATTAGAGTAAACTTGTTATTATGTCAACAATCAGCTATTTCTGCTTGATAACTGTCACGCACATCCACATGAGAACATTTGAGTTATTCTTATTTGGGACAAGGACATGATACAGGTGTATACTAATTTTAAAAGCAATCAGATAGCCTGACATGGATTGCTTTAAAAGGACTCTCACGGTGGAATTCAGGCACAAAGTTATCTTGTTCATACATGTGGTGTCAGCACACTTTCATCCCTGATTGAGTTAGAATTTTAAAGTTAATTACATYAGTTAGACAAGATGAGGAGATTTTTAAGTGTGCTGACAGTCTTTTAGGTTTGCAAGCCATGAAAAATGCCAGTGATTAGCACCTTACAACCTCCTGATCTTTATCCCTGACAATTTTTTCCAAAGTCTTGTATTTTAGATTCTTTAGGTATTCTAGAGCYCTACCTAATGTTCCCATTTTAACGTTGTTCACTCATCTTCTGCACATGCCAAGCTTTACAAAGCTTGTTGACTTACTTAGCAGTACAGCTTTGTAAGATCCAAGACTCTTGTCATTATAAGGTTTACAATGAAAATATTCCCTGAAGGAAAAAGAAAATACTACTTCTTTTTTCTTTCATTTCACTGAAATACTGCATTTCAATTAATTTGGTTTTAAAAATTAAKAAACACAAAATTTTAACAGTTTTTATGGTTCTAACCAGAAGGAAACAAACCCCAAACATATTAAAGTGAGATGCTTAGCTGAACCAAGAATGCTACAAAGCATTATAGTCCTAATTCCTAACACCAAGTAAAAATTCAGGATGGTGGCAGGAGTTAAGGCTTTTCCAGCTGATTATTACACATTTCAGTAATCTGAGAACTTTAATAAACCTAGCCCAAACCCTTCRACTGTTAAATCAGCCTAAAAAAGAGAACTCCCTTGCTGGGGTCCCCACAGAAGCACCGTCTGCCATCAGCTGTGGACATGTCCTGCTGGGTCCCAGCACTGCCAGGACGTGCTCTCCTTTCAACACCAGCCAAATCCATTTGTGTCACACACATTGCCTGCCCAAGACCATCCCCTTTCCACCCCTGTGCCCATTTGGCAGGGCCCCCAGCCCTTCCTCCAGCCCATGCTCCTGTCACACACACAGATTGCAGCCTGAGCACCACTTTGGCACCTCAAACACACAACACCTGTTTTGAAGGTTAACAGATAGTGACAAGTATAATCACAGCTTCTGCTGAAGTTTTAGCCTGCCAGACAGCCAATTATGCTATTATTTTCAATAGTTTTTTCTCCCCACACACATAACCCATCACTTTTGCAAGGCAGTGCCACAGGCAGCTGCAACATTCTCCATTTGTGAAAGGTGGTCACCTTTCCTTAGACTCCTTCCCAATAGCCAGCAGCTCTCATTGCTACTCCCCACCATGCCATAGCATTTTTCTGGGACCTTGCTCCTCAAAGGTCATGGTACTAGGATGCCCCARCAGATTTTCCCACCTTATGTCCAACAGGAGAGGTTATGTCTGGAGCTCTGTCCTCACTTTTCACCTTTTGGGGCCCTGGGGTCTGTGGCCAAGAGAGTCAYGAGCTGTCCCAGTTGTGGTCGAGCTGCAGGACTGGGATTGGAGYTGGGGTCACTGCCAGGGCAGGAGGGGGAGGCTCACATATCCTTGTCTGAAGTTCCCACGACCATAAAGTTCCTCATAATCTCAGCGCAGGGGCTTTCATTTGTCAGTGAGCATGCTTTGACAGAGGTCTTCTCCTYGGGCAGGCAGCTGGGCTCATCTCTTCTGCAGGGAATACAGGGGGAAAAGATTTAAAAATGGGACTGTAGCAACACCCCCAGCTCCCCCCATCCCCTACAAGGCACTGTTCACGTGTTCAGTCCTACAGCCTCAGTGGGGACAAAGCTCCTGGCCATTACAATGTGCACAAAAACACTGTGCTGAACCTTCATATTTTCAGCATTTAGGCTTCCAAAAACTTCAGACCAGAAACAACTATTCATTTTTCAGTGCACCATTTTGATTTCATCTTGGCACAGAGAGGAGAGACCAAACTTTCTCCTTCCTTTCCTTGAAGAAGGTCTAAARATACCTATAACACATCCAAGGTCCACTTCAAGGTCCATCTGTCTCCCCAACCCTTCTGGCCTGAGCTGGGCAGTACAAACACCAAGTGAGGGCTCTTTCTTCAGGATGCTTAACATACTCTGCAATTGTATCCCAAGGGCAAAAAACAAATATTGGGCCTGGTAGATGTAATGTGGAAGGACAGAGGGAAAAACAGGTTGTTATTTCTCACAAAACAGGGGCACACAACTTTTTTTAAAGACTTTTCTTTCCAATTAAACTGAAAAAGAAAGGCAGCTTTAATTATTCATTCGAGGGGTCATGGATTCTGTCACCCAAAAGAAAGTAAATATAGCAGCATGGAAAATGCTGCCATGATGAGATGACAGAGTCTACAGAACTCTCCAGTGAAATCCATTGCTTTTTTCCACTGGAGTTGATGTGTTTTCTGTAGGACTACACAAAATAGAAAGCCCTGTCCYCATCCCATGAGTGGGGACAACAGCCATGTTCAGCAGTTTTGCAGGTGGTGACAGGGACAACACTGGCATTTTTGTTGGGGAAAGTCAGAGGCTCAGGATGTAACTAGAAAAAAATTACCTTACTGGTGTTTATGACGCACCAGCATAGGAAAACTCAAAGGACTATTTCCAACAAGGTGGGAAGGATGGGTAGGGAATAAGGCTTTTTTCTTTGCTGGCTTCCCAGCTACCTGAGATGCAGATAAGCATGGCATTCTCCTAGTTTTGGGGAAGGTAATATTTCCCCTGTAACTTTCTGCAAAGTACCAGTTTGGGGGAATCCACAATTTYTCTGCAGATCAGAAGGTGATGGCAGCACAATTTCCAGCAGCCTCCCTTACTTGCTCTAAGTTAAGAAAGTTCACAGACCTGCACAGAGAGGGTAACCATGGGGACATGGACGTGGAGCTGTCAAATGCCAAAACTTGTGCCAGCTTTTCCTGACTTAAGGCTGCATCAGGGATAGTTGGAGGCATCATATCCCAGAAGACAGAGGGKCTTGGCACGAGAAATGGAACTGAGGAGATAAACAGCTGTCAACAACAAGCCCAGATCTCACCTGCCCTGTGCAATGAGAGGGCTGGAAAAGAGCAAGGGGAACAGGAAGGTGAGATCAGCTCCTGTGCATTCCAGGGTGGCCTCATGGAGCAATTGGCTTCAGGAGATGGGAGATCAGCCGGTCCAAATCCATCTCCCACCTGGACCACGGGGTGGGAGAGGAGTCACAGCACATTCCCAGAATCATAGATGGTGGCTGTCTGACAGGGAGGGTCACAGAAGCTCACCTGCTTCTGGTGTGGGACTTACACCCCTCCACACGATAAAATGTGGGCCACTATTGTGAGTGCCAGGAAACCAGAACAGCTCAGCAAAACAGCCTGCAGGAGGGAGGAGGTTATTTAAAGGGTGTTTGCCCAGGCTCTGCACCAGCAATGCTGACAACCCTACTGGGGGGAGCAGTACGAGGTGAGGAGTTAAGTGCCAAGTTCTCATCAGCCTTTTCCAACCACAACACTGGTGCTAAATTTAAACAAAATCTGTTCCCGTCCATTCTGCCTGCTGTGCTCTTCCCTGTCACACGCAAGGCGACCTGAACCTGATACACTCCCCCAGGCATTTATTTATTTATTTTCACCCTGTTCACCTGGAGATCACCCATCCCTCCAAAACATCCCATGACCTCTGGAGCAGACAGAGTGCCAGGGCACCCAACCACAGCATGGGAAAGGACAGAATAATGCAATGAATTTTGCTGATGAGGTGCATTCACAGTCTYCAGAAATTGTTAAGGACCTGTGGGTTGTCCAGCTCTCAGGTAGCTTAGGAACCATGGGGGTGCCTTCTCCACTAAGGCTTACACTCAAACCAAAGCTGTTCCCAAAGAGAGGATAACCCCACAAACACTATTTTTTTTTGAGTGCAGATCTCCTTGGCAAATATTTTTTCTGAGAGAGGAGAGACAGAGGCAATATCTGCTCAGATATATTGCCTATCTCCTGTGTCCTCAGCTGCAGGACAGGTCAGTGAAGAGCAATGAAACACCATATCAGCTGAGCCTGAGCTATTAAATTCAAACCAGTGATGCCACATGAGTTTTCCCCGTATCATATAATCAAATAAAACTGAAATTTCCATTGCTGCACATCCTGCACTAATGCCGTTGGAATGACGTGTAGGATAACACCAGGAAAGTTACTGCTGCAAAGTAAGCACCCAGGGTGTGCAGTTTRCACACTGCATGGGTAGGGGGTTATTATCTATTTTATACATTTCTTTTGTCCTGTATCAGAAGCAGAACTTTTGAGAAAATGTCTATTTGCATACTGACTATAATAACACTGACAGTTAAAATTTTGTGTGCTATACTGCTAATTGGATACCAAAAAAGCCCAAAACAGGAAGAACACCAGTAACAAAAACATGGAGCATGTCCTTAGCAGAAGGAAGAGACAAAACACACCTRTATTCCACAGTGGTATCCAAAATTTTATCATTTGGCAAAGAAAAAATATTGTCCTGGACACAGCAGTTTTGAATGAAGTCCAAGATGGGTGGGTAGGAAAATGCCAGGCCCTTTTATTTTTTCTTCAAAAATTTCTGAAAGGAAATAATAATTTACAAAAGCTTTCTCACTAGTAAAAGAAACAGGAAAAAAAAGGGAAAAGGAAAAGGAAAAGGAAAAGGAAAAGGAAAAGGAAAAGGAAAAGGAAAAGGAAAAGGAAAAGAAAAAGGAAAAGGAAAAGGAAAAGGAAAAGGAAAAGGAAAAGGAAAAGGAAAAGGAAAAGGAAAAGGAAAAGGAAAAGGAAAAGGAAAAGGAAAAGNGAAAAGGAAAAGGAAAAGGAAAAGGAAAAGGAAAAGGAAAAGGAAAAGGAAAAGGAAAAGGAAAAGGAAAAGGAAAAGGAAAAGGAAAAGGAAAAAAATTCTAACTACATATGATCCTGCCAAAGTAAGTTTTGCAATTACTAACCCAGGAGAGACCTGGACTGTGAGTTGAATTTCCCAGTGTTTAATTAATTAAAGTAATACATAACAGCATTAAAGAATTTGTTGGTTTTGTCATGACCTGACATAGAACCTGTGACCAAACTACCAGGACTTTCCTGTGTCTGGTCCTGTCGTGCTGGGACTTGGTTTTTATTAAGTAATTCTACACAGTCTGCACATGATCTCCAAACAAAGCCAAGGTTGTGAGCACCCAGTGCCACTGAGCACACCCCCCCTGATATTCCCAACAACTTCCAAATATATAGGTGGCCCAGACCCTTCCCCAAGGATGATGTCATTTCAGGACTCATCTAGTTTAGATGTTTACATTTTAAAATAAAGAGAAAATTTCCTTTTCCTTATTTTTCTTTAGAGTCTGACTATTCTCATAAACAAGGGGGAAGTCTGGTAGGATTTTAAAAAAACCTCCTCCTGCATGGTATTTAAGGTTTGAAAAYCAGAAGGTGAGACTCTTTGGARCTACACAGRCAAGTRTATAGAGAATCTCTCTGATAGCTGGGCCAAATGTCTTCTGCATTTCTGCTTAGCTGAAACTAATCAGCTAAATAATTACTGATTAATGCTGGTTAATGCTGAACCACTCTGTGTGAACCTCCARATGACCTACAGCACCTTCACAAGGCACATGACCAAAGCCTTCACCCCCGAACAACCWGGAAGAAGGCTCATATTTCTGATTCAATATCTGTTTTTGCCACAGTGGATAAATGATTTCTGCAATACAGACTTGGAGACAGCTCTGCTGATGATGACTTGTCAACAGGGTAGCAGAAAGGCAAGGGCATCAGCCTTTCAGTCGCTSTGTATGGAAATGTGGATGGATTTCTGGGCAGTTGCTCAAGCCCAAATACCAGCTCTGCACTGCATTTGGAGCACCAGATAAATAAACTTGCACCACTTATGAGTAATCAAAAATGGTGGACCAGAGGGAGCTCTCTCCTCAGGCCTTCAGGAAAGGGTCACAGCTGAGCTGAGAGCAGAGACTTCTCCCTGACACACAACTGAGAGCACTCCCACACCACTGAGTCATTCCCTATCCCCGGGAAAGCTGAATCCATGCCTGGTGACCTCTCAGGACGAGGTGACCCCAGCATGGGAGGCAGCAGGGGGAGAGCATCCACTTTCTCGACTCATCACCACACAGTACTTTGTACCACAAAGCAGCAGTGTGGGAGACACCAGCTTTGTTCTGAAGTGGAGCATCTTCCCCAGTGCCCAGCCATGACTCTGCAGTGCCAGGCCTTCCCACAGCCACTCTCCACAAGGACACCACGTATGCATTCATTTTAAATATAGAGAGGTGATCCACTCCTCCACCACTGTGCAGCTCAGTGATGTTTAGCCAATTAGATTGATCTGAGCGTCCTAAGTGGGATATAGTCAGCATTTAAGTAGATCATTGACAAAAATAGAAAATCAGAAGGACCCAGGAGCTATTTTGGTCTAGCCTTTGACTGTAAATGGTGTGGCTGATAGCTGAGACGACTGGCTCCATTACGAGTAAAATCCCCATCTAGAGTAAACAGATGAACTGTCTCAAATAGACCAGCTTCTGTTTTTACATTTTGAAAAGCCTTCTCCTATGAGAAGTACTCTTAACAAGGTTGCAATGCCTTATCCCAAGGTCCCTTACAAGTGAAACAATTAACCCCTACTCTCACCAAATACCTTTTCTCTTTCAAGTGTATCCAGTTATTGATGTACACAACTGTTCCCAGATGATGCCTTTTCATTCTGAACAACAATACCCATATATGAAAATACAGCTCATATCTTCAAGTGATGTCAGRGGGCTCAGTTTCCAGTTGATAAGGTTGCTGCACTAAACACGTTTTGGAATGCAATATCCAGCCTCTGATCTCTGACTGCCTTAATATTTTCTTCCCACTGTAGCATTTGAGTAATGTTAATGGTCTTTTTTTTTGAACAGCCAACACCTGTGAGAGGGAGAGAAGTGGTATTATCTGTTTTACAGAGGGTCTCTGTTAGCAGAAACAAGCAAAGGTCAAGTTTATCTGCAATATCTACAGCCTAACCAGAAATAGTTCTTCTGGGTTCTATGAAAGGGTACTAAAAAGGTAAGAAATTTGGTCAAAATATTTCTTGAACACTAAACTTTCCCTGGCAGTAGGAGAATGCTTAATCCAGGGAAAAAAAAAAAAAGAAACAACAAAACAAACCACCAACACAAATCCCATATGGTGGAAGTTCAGTTAAAACACTAAAATAGAAAGCATTTTTCCCAGCTGTGAGGATAACCTTACCATGATCTCCCAAAAATGGGGTCCTTCAGTCCTTCAAGGGTTTTAATACAAACTCATTTGGGAGCTCTGAGTTGATACAAAATGCTGTCGTATGGTTGAACCCCTGTAGGAGGTCAGGCTGAAGGAACATCCCAATCCCTTCCAGCCTTAAAATCCATGACAGATCAGTGTCTTTCAYATGGATAGTTCTTGCTCCGAGCAGACACTGAATTATTTCATCATTTAAGTGTTTGCTGTTGGCTCTGATAGGGTTCGCTGCTCCCACCAGGCTGCTTTCCAGCTCTTTATCTTCAGGAGAATGCCCTGCTGGTAAAGGCTGACATGAGCTTTGTCTTCCAGACACCATTTTATTATAAAAAGCACCAGATCCAGTAATGGACTGACAATCCAAGATAAGAGAGWGGCAGAATATCAGTTTACAGCCTCTTGCTCAAGACAGGCACATCCCAAAACACTAACAGAACACATGGACAGAATGTCCACMTTGCTACAACATGCCAAGGATTCTCAAGTCTACCTGCCTGGAAAATTTCCAACAGTAGCTGGGATGCCAGAATTGTGCTCTGGTAGATGACTCCTCCTAATATGTCACCTTGTGATGACACTTCCTAATATGTCTCTTGTGGAGGAACCTATTAGAGTTCAGCCTAATTGCAAAATCATGGAATAATTTAGGTTGGAAGGCACCTCTGRAGACCCCTACATCAACCYTTGCTTGGAATAGGGTCACTTTCAGAGCTGTCTGCTCCACTTTTAAGTATCTTCAAGGATGGAGAGTTTCCAAACAGAAACTACTGAAAGAAGAGCCAYAAGTAAGGGAAACAAACTCTTCTTRCTAGTGGTAGAGGGTAGAGCAAGAGGCAGGAATAAAGTGTAGCAGAAGAAGTTCACAGTTGCAGTTCAGAAGGATCAAATTGGCAGCTTTGGGATCTGTAACTGGAGAGGGGGTTGAAACTCTACCTTTGGAGGTTTCCAAGAGTAGGTGACACCAAGGTTGTGCTGGCCTCCCTTCTTCAGGCCTGCTTTGAATAGAGGTTGGATTAAAGATCTCCAGAAGTCTCTGTGTCTGTGATTCTGTAAACAGATTGCTCAATGGATCAATCAATCAATGGAAGACAACATAGTTTTTGTAAAGYTGTACCTCAAAAATCTATCAGATCTTTTGGAAGGATTGCCAGCCATGAGGGACAAAACAGTTGGGTTGATTCACTGCCCTTGAGTTTTAAAAAACATTAACAGCTGGTGAAGTCTCCAAAGAAATTACTGTCATGGACTATTACACACTCATACCAGATTAAAACATTGGAAGTTAAAAGAAGAATAAATTATTGTTTGAATGCACACCTACAGATATGGGTTCATATTTTTGCATATATATGTACATTCTGACACATATAAAAGAAGAAGAGTTTCTGGAAAGTTCCCCAACACCTTGTAACTTGTGCTGGAATTTCAACTATTTAGCACAATCATAGTAATCGGAAAAGGGAAATGACCAACAATTAATATTAAGTCATGCAAGATTTTCAGATCTAGGCCTGAATGTGAATAATTGTAGGGWGATGGCAGTGAATAACCAGGCAATGAAGCCACAGTTAAAAGTAACTATCAATAAACACAGATTAAGCTATGTGGAAGAAATCATCCTAGCCATACACAGAAAAATAGCTGATGTAATTGTGAATAATTGTCTAAAAATTCCAGGCCAGAGGCTTYGAAAAAGAGAGTGATAGGATTTATCAGAAGAGGGCAGAGAAGAAGATTAAAAGTCCATTGCACACCCTCAAATTTTGTGGATGGAAATGCTGATCAGAGACCTGGAGTGGCATTYRTGTGCCAAGTGCAGCTTGCAAAGARCTGATGGTGGGGTGTGTCCCCGCAGGCTGCTCCATCTCTAAGCTGTCTTTCTCCWGACTCTGGCACAGGTTCCTTGCAAAAAAACAGAACTATGAACAATTCATGCATGTACACACAGATGCCACCCCTGAAGTGTGCAGGGGACAGGACAATTAGCAACCTGACACCACTTAAATGCTTCATTCTGTGATGGCCACATTTCATATATGTGAAAAGGTCCACCAGAAATCCCCCATCTCAGGCTGCAGAGGGAGAGGGAGAGGAGGGAAAAAAGCAAGAAACAAACCTCTGACTCACAGGTGCTCAAGTGTGATAAGAATAAAAGAGAAATGGCTCAACATGAGATGCATCTTTCACACCCACAGGCTCCATGATGGGACTGTAACAACCATGTAGTCTTCAAGTGGCATCAGGAGCAGCAGGGGTTGCAGTTAAAGGCCACTGCTCTTTACTTATAAATAGTATCAGTGGGTGGAAACTCCCATTTCCAGTTTTGTAAGAGAACTAATTGCTCTAGAAGTCTCTGCTCTCTGCAGAAATATCAATGTTGGAGGCTGTGGCAGGTTCAACAGCCTGGAGGACAAAGTCTGGGCACCAAAAGCAGTGGACAGGACATGATATTGCATGGGCCAAATTGGGGCTGGTGCAGAAAATTTGATTTGCCCATAACTGTTCCCAGGTAACGAGTCCAGTGAAAGAAAAGCAGTCTGTCTCTCAGATCAAGAAGAGCTTTCCCCATCTCTGGGGCCACATGTTGCCRTAACAGACAGGGACCTGAACTACCAAGGGTTTTTGTGAAAACTGAACAAATTTATATCTGTTGGACAATCCTTTCTAGAAAGATTTTCATATGAAATGCTAAAATATACTTGAATATTTACARCGTAGGTTATTAAAAGCCAGGATGGTAAAATGGTCAGGCTTAGAGCTCCCACCTTTTCTCAAACCCAGTTTTCCAGACACTACATAGAGACCCTTGAGCTCTTGGTATGATATCCATCATCCAAATGGATTTGGGCTTCTACTCCTAATATAACCAATATGTAAGTCATGGATGCAGTAGTAGTTTTGACAGTAATATTTTGACTTCTTACAGAATGTTGTCCTGCTTCTCAGAAAATGTTRTTACAGAGTCCTGCAAAACCAAGCACTGCCACTTTTGCACTTCAGTTGTGTCTGACAGGTTTCAGAAACCAAAACTCAACCCCACGAAGTTTTGCAAGCAGWGTGTGACAGGAAAGTTGGCCAGCACCCAAACCCATCCTGACAGGGGAAACTGGCTCAGCTGTTTCTGCAAACACCTACTCAGTTCACCCATGCACCCGAGCAGTTTTACAAGTTAGTCATTAACCACCTCACCCCCACTGAGGCACATAGAATATAACAACCTCATGATGTGGCTCTCTGCAGCCAAGTGCCTTGCAGATGTGTAATGGATCCAAATCCTCACACCCCCCCTCCTTTGGGGTCTTGGGTGGGAGGAAAAGAAAGGAGTCTTGGAAGGAAACTCCCATCATGRTTTCAGTGGGACTCCAGATGACAGAGGAGTCAGGATTCTCTGTGGGTGCAGACCCAGGTGCTGAAGATGTGTTACAGAAAGTCAGCTGAAGCATTACAGAACCTGAAAACAGCTGCTGGAAGCAGCATTGTGTGACACTGCTTGCTGGCAGGAGCTTACCTAGGACATGAGAAAAGAGCTCCTCTTCCACCTGGAAAAGACTCAAGGCCYCATGTTGCTTGGAAGGTGTCTCAAACACAGGGGATCAGGGCAGGTACACTCACAGGAAAGAGTCATAGAGATAGAAGTGGGCTGGGAGAGAGAAATGAGACCTGGTAATTCAGCCATGCAGCAGAGTCCTTGYTCCCTTTTCTTGTTCACAGCTTAAGGATATATAACTTAAGAAAATACAATCTAAGTTGGGTATCCTTGCCACTACACCACGCCTCCAGTGTCCAGGACAAATTCTGTATCACAGTACTCATTTTATCATCCATTCATATTTTCAGAGCCCAGTTAAATCTGGAAGGGCTGGGAACAGATCAAACAGAAGAGGACCAACCCTTYTTGATCAATTTTGGAGAGATCTACTTTGAGAAAGCTGCTTCCTGCCATGGAGTCCTCGGTTCTTTGGCCCCTCAGAGCAGGACAAGCCTCATTAGCACAGGGGAAGATTTCCTGACCGTCTTCTGGCACTGGGGGAGATTGCAGTAAAAGRCTGGAGAGAATATTTGATAAACAGAAGGCTTCCCTCCCTTTCACAGCAGCAGCCACATCACAGAAGGAGACAAAACAGAAAGTGACAGCAGGCTGAGATAACACCCTGCACCCCTGTACCCCAAAACCCCCTCACAGGCAGGGGTTGTGGGGGTACTGACTGTCCTGTTCCAAGTGTGTCACTGCAGGCAGGTTGTGGGCTGGCAGGTGGCACATTCCCAGCTGGAGATGGGCTCCAGCCATGGCTGTGGGGTGAGCTGAGCCCCTCAGGCCTCCATGCTGGCCTCGCACATCCATGCTGGCCTCAGCCCTCACTGAGCCGTACTAYGTACTCTGAGGGAAGGAGTTTCACTTCCATCTGGCAGCTCCCAGAGCAGCAAATCAAGTGGCACCTTGTTAGTTTTAAGACAAAAGGGAGGGGAAGAACAAAAGGTCAGAGCGGGACTGGTTTCTGTCTTGTTGGCCTCCCCACGGCTCTTTCCTGTTTATTGGAAAGTTTGCTGAGGGCTGCGGATGAGCCTCCAGCGCAACCTCTGCTCCAGACAGCCCCGAGCACTTGGGAGAAGGAAATGACTCTGAAGTTGGCAGCACAAGGCCTGTCTTTGCCAGAGTGTCCGACCTGTCTTTGCCTGAGTGTCCAGCCTGTCTTTGCTGGAGTGTCCAGCCTGTCTTTGCAAGAGTGTCCAGCCTGTCTTTGCCTGAGTGTCCAGCCTGTCTTTGCCAGAGTGTCCAGCCTGTCTTTGCAAGAGTGTCCAGCCTGTCTTTGCAAGAGTGTCCAGCCTGTCTTTGCCCGAGTGTCCGGCCTGTCTTTGCCCGAGTGTCCAGCCTGTCTTTGCGGGAGTGTCCAGCCTATCTTTGCAAGAGTGTCCAGCTTGTCTTTGCGGGAGTGTTCAGCCCATCCTTGTTGTAGTGTCCAGCCCTTCATTGCCCGAGTGTCCAGCCTGTCTTTGCCGGAGTGTTCAGCCTCTCTTTGCTGAGTGTCCAGCCTGTCCTTGTCCAATGTCTGGCCCTTCTCTTTGCCCGAGTGTCCAGCCCGTCTTTGCGGGAGTGTCTGCCCCATCTTTGCTGGACTGCCCAGCCTATCTCTGAGGAGCAGTAAGCCAAACACCTCAGAGGATATTTCAGAGCAGGGCTTTTTGCCACAGGCCTCACACAGCAAAGCYAACACACGCTGGAACTGTGGCTTTTAAAAGGATGCAGGCAAGCCCCATGTCCGGCAGAGCCACGGCTGTCAAGGAGCCAAGAGCACACCTTGGAATGAGGCCGTTTTGCCATGGGATCACACAGGGCTCCTCATGAAAGTGACTCAAAKGGAATGAAGATCTCAGCCCTGGAGGCTGCTGAGTTCGCTTGTCAGACTCACCTGTGAATGCTTTTAGCCTACAAACGTCAGGCACGGTGCCAAATGGTTGTGAGGAGACTTTGCCCTGTCCAGATTGCATTGGCAAGGAGGCCGCATTTGCTGCCACTCTTGCAGCCCTTGTTCCTGCAGCAATGTGTGTAGGGCTCAGGTTTAAAGTGGTGGGTTTTTTTGGTTTTTTTTTTGTTTTTTTTTTTAATAGGAGCTAAGCCTCAGTTTGCAAACACAACATTCACTTTTCCCTTGAAACAGGAAAATTTGGTTTTAAGGCCTGGCTTAGAGGCACAAGGGCAGACTTTGGAGCATGAACAGGAACCTGGTTTCTCTGCAAGGACATCCACATGTTAACCAAATCAGCCAGAGCTGTCTCCTCAGGCTCATGCCTTCTCTACAGGTGCAGGTCTGAATTTCAGCCACCAAGGATGCTGCAAAGGATGATGTGCAGACACCTTGCACCTGTGMAACAGGGACCTCAGGGCGATGAACAAAAGGCCAAATAGCTTGGGTGGGGAGAAAAAAGCTAAAAAATATATTTTACCCAAAGAAAACAGAAATGGGCCATGGCACAAATCTGATTCCCCTGCTCACCAACAAGCTTTTGCTGCAGGACCCTGGAGAGCTGAGACCAGCTCCCAAAGCTTCAGCAGCAGCTACCCACCATAACAATAGCAAAGGTGTTTCCCTGGCTGAAGCTAAAGGACCCTTACCCTCCCCACAACTCTCCTGTTCAAAATGACCAGCTAAAGCATGCCCATTGCCATGCCCAGGAAAAGCCCCTCTGAAGCCCCAAATGTGAAAGGTGAACATACAAACCATCCCCACGACACAAGATGGGTAAGCAAGCACAGTTCAAAGGCACTCTGTCCAACAGCAAGGCAATGTTTTCCTCCTGCCTGCAGCCCTGAAAATGCAGGCTGTGGTCTCCTGTGGGGAGGTCTCCTGTGGGCTGTGAACCCCCCTCCCAGGCTCAGCACCAGCCCATGGTCCCTGAGCAGCACCCCTTGGGCTGTAGCTGTGTCTTAGGGAGGCAGCAGTCCTTCAGCATCCTGCTACATCTGCTGGCACAGGGATACCCTGGCTGCTGGGAAAGAAAGGAGGTGGCTCAGCTTTCCAGTTCCTAGATGAGTCTCCAAGGCAGGCAGTAAACAACCCACAGCAAACAGAGYAAATGGAACCAGAGAGACACCAAAGCAACCAAGCCATTTGCAGATGGCTGGAGTATTTTGCAAGCCAGGGATTATTTAAATGGAGTCCACCGCAGGTTTGCATGTAGGCAAGGCACAAATAGCCTTTGTTGGCCAAAATTCAGTGTAACCTACAAAGCTGAGAGAAGGAGAGGAGATTCTGCGGAGTGCTGCGTGCCCAAAGTATCCTGCAAAGGTAGGGGCCCATCCCTGCTAGTATGACTGGTACGCAGAGATGCCTCTCAAAATGGGATGAAGTTACAGGTGCTCTGCATGGAAGACATCCTTACTCTAATCAGCTTTTCAGGCTCACTAATCCTCCTCTAAATGAACCTCTACCCCAGCCCAGAGCATTCAGGGGCTGTTGCCTTGCAGAGCCCTTCCCTGACACAGACTCTCCATGGTCAGATCCCTCTCTGGCTGGAGGAGCAGCCTCCAAAACAGCTGTGAGCTGGGGACCTCCTGATCCCCATCACGAGCAGCAAGGCTCCCTGGCACAGCCCAACTCGTGCCACCCAGCCCAGGGGAGGTGACAGCCACAGAAAGGCCATTGTTCCCCAAGGCAAAGCCCAGAAGTGTCCCCCTGAGGGCAGGTCAGTGCCAAGGGACACTCTTGAGCTGGGGTGACATGTCTCACATGGGCAGTGGCCTCCAGCCCTGCCAATGTGCTACAGGTGGCCACAGCAACTGCAGGCTGTCCTGAAACTGGAGCTTTTACAACAAGTTAGATAACAGATATGGTCCATTAGTTTGGCAGGCCGACAGGCCCCTGTGCCAAAAAGCCCATCTCTACTCAAAAGGGACACTGTTAACAGTAACTCAAGAGGATGCAACAGAAGAAAATAAACAACAGTTGAGGCAGTTGGTGTAATTGGCCAGCAGACGAAAATAAATTTATGCCAGCTTGTGAATACGGCTGCTGAGCATGATTCAGTGAATAAATCGTGTGGCACAGAGCACAGGGCAGGCAGGAATAAAATTAAGTAAGAGACAAAAGCCAGGCTGCCTCTTGGAGAATATCACCGCTCCAACCACCCAGCTTTTCCCATTTCTGCCCATTTCACTCTCATGTGTCCCCTCATGTTACTAATGTGAGGGTTTCCCAGCCGGCCATAATGTTTTTCAGGAGGGACATATGCTTGAGCCGCTGCTAAAACAAATGCCCAAACCCCACAAAACCTAAGCAGAATTTAAAAAAAAGAAAATGTTCAGCCGAAAATCCCAACCATTTCAAGTGCTCTTTGAGCRCCATACATGAATAACAAAGAGTGAGCCTGCCATTTATTCCTTTGCGGATCACTTTTAAGATCAGCTTTTGTTCTGTGCTTTTTAGAGCAGCTCAAGTCCAATGGACAAAAATTCCATTCCCAGGAGCACACAAGAAAGCCCTGGGCTGCACATTTCACCTTTACTTTTTCTTTCTATGCTAAAAATGTTCRGCATGGTCTTAACACACTGAGCCAGCGTCTTCCTTTATGCAGTGGGGCAAACATCTTAGAAACTGGAATTCTGCAAGCAGGAGAGAAGGATGGAGGCTGTAGATGATGTGAATCACCTAGAGAAAAACAGATCTCAGCCAGAGTGKATGGGACCCTACCAAACATCAATATAACCTCTGCTTTGCAGGTGTTGCTTCCTGATCTTACAGGCAGCAGAGAAAAGAGCTCCCCTTTTCTCATCCTGACCTGGATACATAGAAGGTATTTTAGACACCTGTTTTTCTCCTGCTTTAGCTGCAAACCACTTGTTCTTATCAGCTCTTTCTGTGAAACATCAGCCTCCCTTTTTTTTTTTTTTGCAGAGAAGCTCCAGTGATACCAAGGTGGTTTTAAAGGCAGCAGAACCCCAAAGTTCATGCTGTCTCCCACATTCAAAAGGACGTCCTGGCTTGTTGCCAGTTCAAGCCCATACTTCGCAGAGAGCTRGGAGGTTTCCTTCCTACAGAAACAAGCTCCTAGCAAGGGTTGGCTGGTTTTCTTGCCTTTTTCCTCAAACTGATGGGCTGCTTGCTTCCCCCTGGTTTATTCTCTCTGCCTTTTTCAAAACAGCCAGCTAAATCACAGTGCAAAGCAATGAGGTCACTATAAACTCCCCAGAAGATGTTATCACTGCTATCCTACGATTCCCTCAGTCTTTGCTTTGACTGCCTTGTTTTCCTGAGCCATATGGGAAGATGGTGCCTCTCAGCAAAATATAGACGTGAGAAGTCTCAAGGGCTCTGCCTCAGATAACAAAGACACCAGCATTTCYTTGACAATTATAACTCTAAGAAATAGAATTTTTCCTCTTTTTAGCTATAGAAGAAATATTTGGGCCAGATTTTCAAAGTGTATTACAAGTCCCAGTTAGGCACAGCAAATAAACAGCCTGGATTTTTCCCCAGTTCCAAGAGGCTYTTTGAAAAATCAGGTCATAAAAGTGACACTAGGAGCTGCTGAAGGCAGAGACCTTCTACCAAACCTTGCCCTTAAACAGCTTCCTGTGTCAACAGTCACTTCACTTTTCAGCCTCCCATGGAGCTTGAGAAATAATGTCACACTGGCAGCATCAGACAGTTGTAGGTGGCTGGGACCACTGAATTTAACATTATTAGCTACAGGTGACACATTTAAGCAGATGTATTTTCATGCTCTGCTAGGATGAAACCAAGGCCAGGAAAATCCACAGCAGGTATCTAGCCTGGATTTGTATGTCCAGAACAAACTCCTTTTCCTTCTCTGAATATGACAAACGCATCTGTAGGGTGCCCACCACAGAGTCTCCAGGCACAAGGCAGTGTAGGGAAAGGTTAAATAATTAACAATGAGCTGTGTTTCATGCACGTTTGAAACCACAACGCTCCTTTGGGGAAGCTGTTGGTGGGCACGTGCGGCTGTGCACAGACACGTGAGGGCACTGGCTGCTGCTCCTCAGCGAGGAGGCTCTGACGCCTCTTTGTACCCTCAAAGTCACTCATCCAAAGTCCTCCAACTGCCTTGCAAGCATTAATTGTCGATTCCCGTAGTGGGGATGCAGGTAAATATCAACTGCACTGTTTTACAGACAGATCAGTCGTTGCATAATCTCAGCTGATGTCATTCAGAAACTAAAACCAAAAGGTCATTTTCTTCTCTAAGGACTATATCCCTTTCCCTGCATTGTGCAATATGTCTTCATGTTATATAACCATTTTTTCCTGGTATTTTGCATGTGTGTCTATCTTAAATTCTGCTGCCTTCCATGACTCTCTGTTCTGCAACCATAGATACGTGTCCAGCCTATTTATCAGAGATATCCCTTATCTGTAGGCTTTCATCACATGCTGGAATCCCCAGCAGCTCTGAGCCCTACAGAGCAGCACCAAGCCCCATGCAGGCACTCAGGGGTCCAAMCCTTGAGCAGATATCACTGAGGCAGGCTGTGAACCAGACACTCACATAAMTAATGACTGTCTAGACACATCTGGAAATCTGAAATCCTGCATCAAGCCTGGGTGGGAGGCACATCTGCCCAAGCAAMAACTGGCAAATCTAAGCTGTCTCTGGAAGCTGATTTTCAGGGTTGGCACACAAATTCCCCCTTTATTTGGAGAAATGCCGCTGTGATCAGAGGTTTTTCAACTCCCCAGACCTCCCTAGGGTGGTGGGTGTGTTAAGCCACACCTCATAAAGGGAAAAGGTGTGATCTCAGGACAGACAGCTACTGCAGAGTGACACTACTATAGGGTTGCATATCTCAGTTGTGGGGCAATTTCTGTTCGTATTATTGGGACCTTCTGCCACTGCTTCATTATTGAAGTGTGAGATGACAGCCAGCCTCAGAACAACCTTGTTTGCAGCAGGTGCAGCTCCAGATTTCATATCTCYGAGTTCATCTTTTGTTTGCTTTTCTCTTGTTGGCCAAACTTCTGGTAGAGCTCTGCTCAGGGTGACAGCACCAAGTTACAAAAGCTGGGTAGATAAGGAGCAGGAAATGAGTTTCTCTAATGGATACAAAATTCAGCATCCAGATATCAAGGTGAAGCAGAAAATCCATTTTTTTTTAACAGGGTGAAACAAGAGTGATATTCTTGATGAAATAAGAGTCACAATTGCAACATAGCTGGTGACAAGAGCATGGGAGGCTGCATTTGACCTTCCAGGGTATCATGGAGCATGTCCATGGGAAAAGAAYTACCCTAGACAAGACTGATTTCCCAAGGAAAGACATAGTCTGACATAACCATCCACCTCCATCATTGTCTTGTTCCCCTCGGACTGGGGACAGGGCAGGCCTCACCTCTGCCCCCACATTGCAGAATGTGTTATCCCTCAAAATAACTAGGCAAGACACCATGCAGCCACTGTATCTTCTCAGTATACATTGTGGAAGTTCCATGTTAATCTCACCATAGCTGTGGATCATAATTTGGACCCACACCTACCAATCCTATAGCTATGCTGGTGCTTGAGGCTAAAACATCATCTTCTGGACAAATTATCTTCAGCTTTAAATTGATTCCTCTTCCATAAGGACAACATGATGTTTCTGTTCCTGATGACAGCGACCAAGGAATGACCACAGTTCAGCACAGATTAGAAAAATGAAGAGTTGGTACCACCTAGGAAATGTGCCCTCCCTGCCCAGCAGCAGTTAAACAGCACCTTCTAGGTTCCCCAAAGGACCACTTTATTCTTAGACAGGCCCTTAAACGTTTTTCTTTTCCTTTTACMCAGCACAGAAGGGAAAACACTAGCCTTGCTGATTGAAAACTGTGTTTCAAGCAGTAAAAGCTGGCAATACTGAGAAAAAACATAAGCTCAAGAAGGAACTGTGCTCCAACGAGTGCCCTATTGTGAGATAAGTTTTTCTTTYAGTGATGAATCAACATAATAATCCATCTGTAACACTAGATGCGTCTGCCTGTACTACAGCAAAGGGCCATCTGCCCATCTGCATATATGTTCAAAATGCTGCTGGGACAACCACGATGGTCTCTTAATGAAAGGCAYTTGGCAATTAGTACTTCAGTGAAATCGTGCCTGGGTGGCTCTGAACCCTCATTTGTCCTTCCCACTCCAATGCAACAAGTGTCTGTAACTTTTTCTCTTTGTTTTTATTCCAGCAATTTCTCTTTAAAGCCCGGTGGGGAGGGGTGGACACGTTCTGATTCCTGCAACAGCAGGAGCCGAGGCAAGTTGTAATCAACATATGTCCTGTGTGAGCTGCRCGGCCGCGAATTAGCGGGACAAACCGCTCCTCGTTTCCAAAATACCCACCTGCTCGGGGGCCAGGCTGCAGCAAAGCCATCCACTACGTGGCTCCATCTGTCTGACAAACAGGCTGCACATTTGCTGAAAGCTGAATCATTTTGCCTCTATTTACTTCCTTTCTTTTCCCCCCTCTTCTCCCCCGCTCTTCTAATTGGGGCTGGTTTGAAAGGTGCAGACACCCACAAAAACAATGCAGCACAATGAGGCCACGGCTGACATTCGTTAAACTGCTCCAACTGAAATCCGCTGAGGCTGAGCGGGCAGAAAGGAGACAGACCTTGTCAGCCTCCAGTCAGAGAGGGAAAATTAAAATTAAAAGTTAGTCAGGCTATAAAAGTGTATAAAATCCATTGGGGAAGCCTTGCATTGCAGTTAGAGGAAGTAGCTGCAACCAGGATGCCAAGGGTGCTKTAGTCCTGCTGGGAAAACCAGGGAAGAGAAAATGTCAGATGTTAAAAGTCCTGAGGACCAGTTCTGCAGCTCCACACAGCAAAGGGGCAGCACAGCAGAGACCGAAACACCCTTGAGTCCACCTCCAGCTACACTGCAAGCTCTCTCATCAGTTTGAAGGTGTAGCCCCAGAAATTAGATCAAGCGCAGGACTTGAGTACAGTCCCCATAAAGTATAAGAAAATATTGAAAATTGGCATTGCAGTGTCTAAGCAGGGGTAATCAGGAAAGCGCAGCCTCTTGGAGGAGGTCTTCCCTCAGCATCCACAGCCAAGAGTCATCCTGACTGTCCTGTTGTGAGTGAAAAAGGGATATTTCTATCCCTGCTGGGAAAAAAAAATATGGCCAAGAGGCTGAATTGCTCCCAGTCTGGAAAGCACAGGTTGCTGCATGGAGGTTCTAGGCCAGGCCATGCTGTGGTCATGAATTTCCTTCATCTAATCACTTAACCTCATTAGGGAAATGACAGATTTCTCCACTAATCAGACCTTCCATTTCACTTACAAAGTACAGGCTAAAAAATGGAACTACTTGTGATTCTAAAAGACATTTTACTAAAAACTTTCAACAATCTACCAGGCAGTAAAGACATTATTTTCCCAGTAGTCCAGACTATCTCAATAGTAATCTGTTGTGTTTTCATATGGATTACTCACAAAATGCATTAAAATTAGACTGCAAAAGCTATTGAAAGGATTACCATTGGTAGAAGCACCAACTTTCTGGTGAGAGAGTGAAACATGGAGAATGAGTCAGGTTTCAAACAAGGTTTTGAAAAGTCTAAAAGGGTCTTTCTGRGGAAAGCACCTCCTCTCTTGAGATGATGGGTGAGATTTTTCTTCATTCTTAGCCACCATCTCATTAGGTTTCTCCCCAGCATGGCATAGTGAGGATCTGAAAGATGCATCAAGTTAATATTTTGGGTAGGAAGACTGTGGGAGAACAAGGTTCARTGCACATCTGAAAGTGTTGCTATGTGCAGCCAAAACCACTGCCAAGTCCAGTAAATTTCTCTGTGAGTTGCACTGCTCAAACCTGGCTCAATGTCTTTACAGGCAGAAYTCTTCCATTCTCTCTGTCCACAATCCACTCTTTTCCTTTGGCTTTGGAAACTCCCACACACTGACCAGCCTATCCAAGACAGCCTTCTTCCCCCACAGAAATCTCACCACAATGAGCAGCTTTGCCCCAGCCCCCCATGAGATCCCTGTCTGTCCCTCCTGACTCCCCCTCTCCAAGCAATGCAATTCATCCCTCAAGAGCCCAATATTTACGTGCCTAATTGCAGTTCAAAGTTTGCAGGAGTGGATTTCAACACCTGAAACGGTGCTCGGCCTTCAGCCAGATGAATTGCCAATCMTATTTTCCCAGACTTTCTCCCAAATGTAGGGTGCTGAATTTCCTGTATCCATGTGTCCAGCGCCCTGGCTGCACCGAGGGCAGAGAGAGCATCCCTGCATCCTGCCCTTGGGCCACCCATTGAACCGTGATGGGGGTTTTGATGTCAGTGTGGACACATGGAGTGCTTTCCAGGAACAATTCCACAGGAATGTGTGTTTTACAACACCTCAGCTGCAACGCCAAGGGAAAGGGTGCCAGTGCATTTTTGGGCATGCCATGGGGCTGAAGGTAAGGCCTCAGCAGGCAAATGGCAAAAGCTCATCCCAAAGCACGGTGGGCACACACGGTGGCCTGGGTAAGGGGAAAGCTCATGACACAAGCCCARCTTCCAGCTTCAGCCGTGGTCCAGCTGCCTTCCTGTGCCCCCCTCAATTTGCATAACTATCCATGGGAGAGTGGGGCAGCCCTGCAGCTGAACAGCTGGCCATTGGCAAAATGGATTATATCACCCTTTTGTCCCCATGTCTGGCTCACTCTGTTTGCATATTCAAGCTTTTCCCCCCACCCGGGSATCTCCTGTGCTGAGAACTCAAGTTGCTCCCGGCTCAGCCCCTCACCAACAATTCAGTTTGTTTGGGTATACAAATATCCCAGTGAGGAGAATGGAGACAGATCCACTGGGACGGTGCCCTCACTGTAAGGGAAGTTGAGAGCATGGAAATGAGGTTGGATTTTACCATTTGTGAGTGGTTTTAGGAACAGGTATAACTCTGAATACTGGAGTTGTGAAAACACAGCACTACACAAATTAGAAAAACAAATACATTTTGAAGTGGTTCTTTTCCTGTCTGGGAGTCACTGCTACCATTCAGAACAGCTCTTGCTGTGCAAGATACACAAGTCTTCAGGAGTTCAAGGTCTAGACAGCTTTGTGTTGCACAAATAAGATGAAGAGTCCCAGTGCTTTCCTGCCTATGGGCTAAATTCACATTCTTTGCCTCAAGTTTTAGGAAACTTCTCTTGGCAAGAAYTCAAAGAGATTGGTGCCTGAAGACTGTCCCAGCCATTCCCACTAGCCCTGAGTCAGGCTGACCTAAAGAAATTCCTTCCTTTAGAACGAATGTGTGTTTCAGACCAAAAATATCTGGGTAGAACAACTTCCATTTGCTACAGTTCAAACATTGTGCCRCAACCATTTCGGTTTAAATAATGATCGCCCAAATTATATTGTGCTTTTTTCCCTATTCARATTTTGCCATTTCTGTTGATTTCTATGTGTTTTCCCTTTTTGTTTCTGTTACCATTTTCTCATTTGCCTAGGCAGACTCCAATATAATGACATTTGAAAACCAACATCCACATCAGACATACAAGTCAGACCCAGTCACTCTTCCCTGAATGATGGCGAAGAGCTCCAAGATTAGGTCAACCAACATTTTTCATTACAAGATCCTGATTTTAGAGTTGTTTACAATGACTTAAAGGTGTTCAGGCTGAAATTCTTCCATGACAGGTACTCCCTTAGGGTTACTTCCTTCCATTTGTTAAAAAAACACAAACTGGTTCAACAATAAAACCAAAACAAACCACCAGCCATCTAGATAAGGAGCCTTAGCATCTACAGGGACTCACCTTCATCATCACAACACTTGTGTCACAAATCAACATTTGTGATTCGTATAAAGTTTCACCCAATTTTGACCTTTCCTTTAAGGTCTGGAAAAACACAGCAGTTTATAAACTGTTATTTGAGATTTGAAATTTTATCATCTCCACTCTCTAAACATTTCATATAGGATGAGCACATATCTGCTGCCCCAGTTGTCTCTCACTGCCCAGGTAGCCCACACACCACCCAAACCCTTCCAAGAAACCATCTCTGGACATAATTTTCCAAATTGAGAGAGGATAATGGATGTAACTGAGAAGTATAGAGGATAGAACAGAATGATAGGGATGGGGAGACATTAGGGATGTTTATGAGTCAGAGGGGAAAACCAGAACTAGATCATCTTGTAATAGCCAGACTGAATTCCAGAGTAAATCCTATGCTCCCTAGGCATGGACATTGCTTTTTTGGCAAGTAAAAGGCAATGAAGACATCTGTAAAACACGTATCTTATTTCCTCTCTGGTGAATCCATTCTATCAAACAAAAAACAAAGTAATCACAGTCTGTTTGCTTGACTAGAGCCTGACTCTGGTGTGGGTCACAYAGAATGACACGGAGCCATTTGGATTAGAAAAAATTGCCAAGGTCATTGAGTCCAACCTCCTGATCAACCACCACCTTGTCAACTGGACCATGGCACTGAGTGCCACGTTCAGTCATTTCTTGGTCACCCCTAGGGACAACAACTCTACCACCTCCCTGGCCAGTCTGTTGACTGATATGTTCATCAAGGCTTAACAACTCTTTTGATGAGGAAATTCTTCCTGATGTCCAACCTGAACCTCCCCTGGAGCAGCTTGAGGTCCCCACCTGGCTCCAACCTCCTTTCAGGGAGTTGTAGAGTGACAAGGTCTCTCTTCAGCCTTTTTTTCTCCAGCCTTTTTCTCTCCACCTCCCCCAGTGACTCCTCATTGGACTTACAAAGGTCATAACATCACTAATGACCAAATCTGGACAATTAGAATATTTTCCTCTCTTGTTTCAGCAGGTGATTTATATCATACAGTGTTTTCAAAACTGTGCTAGAGGTAGATGAACATTGAAATGTCCCTCAGAACCAGTAAAGAACAGAGCCAAGGCTGCTGGCAGCGTGCTTTTATGCACATTTCTGAATTATGCAAGGTTGTCCATTCATGTAACAGCATGCTCCATTTTCTATGGGAACACATCTCAGTGCATGGACAGAGCTTTGGGAGAATGAAGCAGATTTTGTGCAGCAAAATCACAAGTAAGAGCTACAGCAGCAACCTTTCCCTTGCCATACCCACATGGTCATGAGCTCTGACACTTTCAGAACCTGTTCAGAGTGTCCCAAACCCTCACCTGTCACAGAGTAGCTGTAAGATAAAGCAAGGAAAAGTAAAAAACATAAACATGGCTGCTGGGGCAGCTGARCATCATCCCAGACTGTATCTGAGTGCTCTGGAAGCACATCCTCACTCCAAGCTGCTGCAGGAAGGAGTTCAGCCCAGTCTGTTTGGGAAAGTGGGACACAAGTTTTGAGTGCTCCACAGAACATSCCTCACTTCCAATCCACATCACTGCTCACATCACACAAGCTTACCTGAATCAGGAGACCACAGCTCTTTATCCAAGCWGAGGCATCATGAAACATTTAAACTTATGGTTTGGCGTTTTAAGAGTTTAAGAAATTAAATGCTGCTCTGAGGAAGTTTTACACTTATTTCCATGGAGGTCATGCCATACTTCCCTGGCTCAAAGCACTCATAGTACAGATCTCAAAGGCACTTTACAGTGGCAAAAAGCCATAAAAGCAGTGCTGCTGATGGGTCCAAGAAGCTGCATGGTGAAAGATAGTGAAAGCAGCCTCATTTTCCCCCAGTAAATACCCAGCATTTCAGCTTGCCAGTGACTATTGTAATGACCAGATGGTGGTGGGAGCAGTAACTTGGATGGTGTTAACTACACACAAACTCCARAACAACTGATGTCCAAACTCACTTTGAAAACACACCAGAATGGGCTGCTCAGCATATGGCAGCAACGCTCYGCTGAAGCTGCAGTTTGTGTCCTTTAAACAACTAACAGGCTCCACCACGGGGTCCAAGGACGAGCAGCCACAGCAAGCAGGGCCCCAGGTCCCGACTGTTTGACACTCACCCCTTTGTAATGGTGATGCAAATGTGCAGGGATGTGGTGGAAGTGTCAGCCTGCAGCTCCTGGACCCGGTCCTTTGTAAGCTGAGCATATGCAACATGTGCCACCAGTGCAGCTGTGGCACCTCTTCCCATGACAAGATCCTGAAGGAAACATCCTGGATGATCTGCTGAGCAGCACTGGATGACTCCTAATGAAAAGATGAGCCCTGCTGTGAGAGCCCACTGTGCAAGCACACAGATCTAGACTCGGGTACTTTTAACAACAAACAATGTGTAGTTTGCAAAATAAACACAGTGAACAGATTGAGAAAAAAATTATTCTGGCATCTGCCAACCTCCAGTGGGGGATTTCCAACAAATGTGTGTGTTTTCAGAGGAACTGTAGAGGCCATCTTTACACCAACAGGTAAGCAGCAACTTCACCTGTGATTTGAAAGCAAAGGTAAATTCAGTAGGCACCACCCCTCAGAGTGGACCTGCATACACACAAATACATATTTATGTTTTTCTRAGAGATGATTTAGCCCAAAGTCACACCACAGGGGCCTATGTTCTAACAATGTCAGCTCTGAGCAGCTGATCCCAGCWGAACCATGCACAGGAGCTCCTTCCTTTCCTCTTCAGAGTGCTCTCCTTGGCACCTCATTCTCAGCTTCTCTTCCTCCAGCACTTATTTACCTTCAAACATCTAGGCTTGCTTGGAGAGGAAAATGGGACAGGAAAGGACTGTGGAAAGTCAGCCAGCCATGTCCCCTGCCCCAAAGCAAGCTGAAATGCAGCTATTGCTCCTGACAGATGCTTGCTCACAACAGATCTCCATTTGTGCAACAGCTACTACCAGCTCCCCACACATCTGTTCAGCGACTCCCTATCATTTTTTTTTGGAAAGGATAGAAGAAGAAACTGCCAGTCATCTTAGCCACAATTTAAGCCCTATCTACCACATGATTTCAAGGTCAATCTTTCCAGTGCATCCTCACAAGTGCTTTTTCCACATGTCAAGGTATCAGTCACACCACTCTGCCCTACGTGCAATGTCTCAAGTTGCATCCCTGAAGCACTGGATTATCTTGAATCTCTCCAAATGCATCACCATTTGTGAACCCCAGCCTGAAGTTTTTCTGTCGCCAGCAGCACCAGCTTTATCAGTGCTCACAAGCTGGCATGAACTATGAATTTGTGCAGTTGTTTTGTCCCACCTAAATTTAGTGCTGTGCTAGAAAGGATCTTGTCTTTCTCCACCATTTCCCTGCTGCAACCATTTCTACAAGTCACCAAGACTATTCTGAGTTCTAACGCTATCTTATCTTTCCCATCTGTCCAGCTTCCTGTTGACTGTAGATTTAACGTGCATACTACTTTGTTATCCAGGTTGCAATAAAAATGAAAGATAAGTGACCCAGAGCAACTCCCTCAACCCCACACAACATGGCCTTCCGTTCTGACACTGGGTGCAAGATGGAAGGAAACCACTCCCAGAGCAGAGCTCCTTACAGCCCACTCAGCTGCCTCCAAGCACAGYTCAGGCTCTGAAACCAAACCTTCCCTTCTTGCAAATCCCTCTCTGCCCAACAGCCACCACAYCATCCTGTAAGCAAGTACAAAGGTGCCATGTTCATCATCTGTGATTTTCTTTTAGGGAGGGACTTCAGATCTCGTGGGGTGGATGTGAAGTCAAGCCAGCCCCATCTGAAGGAAATTTTAACCAACAATTCCTTTTGCTGTTGGTTCTCATGGGGGATTACATTGGAATCTGCAGACAAAGTGCACAGATTYCTTCCAGCAGATTTCTTCATTTGCCAGTGTCACTGCACAGCTGTTCAACTGCTTATTTTCCTGTCACCGACTAATACGAGCCTAAACTAGATAATTACTACTTCCTACTGTCATGAAATTCATTCTTCAGTATCCAAACCCACTCCTTTCTGTTTGTTTCCATGAAAGGGCTATTTAGAGTTTTAACAGCTGGCTTAGCAGGAGACTGAGTCCTGTGTTACCATGAGCAAATGTATCTGTAACTTCCCTTGGGAAACCCCTTCCTACCCYAAGGATCGGTAGGAATGTGTCTTTGTGTTGACTGAAAACAGCACACCTACAAAAGCAATTCGTTAACACCACAGGCAGGCCATATTTCAGAGCTAGAACAAATAYTATCTGGTTGTCTACTCTTGCCTTTGCTTTATCACCATCTTATTAACAGCTTCAGCTCTTGTTATTTTTTTCATTGACAATGCACATCTTAACCTCCTTCTAACTGTGTCCTCTGAGGCATTTTCTTCTTTTACTTCCTCCAGGAGCTTGTCTTCCTTAGGGGAGGAAGAGCTAAATGGATTGCCACATTAGCTTTCTCATTGCATGCTATTATACTTTTAACTAGTGCTTTCAAATAGGTAAATTAGCTTTTAAGYGATCCCAGTTGTACCATTGGCCTTTGCTACAACCCTGCATTAAAGCTGAGTCACTTTTACTTACCTCTATTGCTCAATTAAGAACACACAGAGAAGAAATGCAGCTCTGCATTAGCAACTGCAGCCCAGGAGTGAGCTGGGTTGTTCCATTACCCAGTGTCTCATCACCACACTGCAGCATTTTSCCCATCTCCCCATCAGGGGAACTGGCTGCACCTCTCAATATTTGCTGAGGAAGCACAAAGATCCTCCAGTATGTCAGATTATCCAACAGGGCTGCATGTGCCAGCACCTGTATGCTCTGTGCTGCTCCACAGCAAATATCTCTAGGGTGAGACACTCTCAGGAGCTTCTGAAGGAACTCAAGCCTTTGCTCCAAAGCAAATGCTTTATTTACTCATCCAGAAAAAGGAGAATGATTTTGGTCAACAGTGAGTAGCTTCACTTCTCCCACACAATGTGCAGTAACACATCAAGAACCCAGCAAATCTCCGCAGTGTTCTTGCACCTCACTACGCACGCATACCAGTATCAATAGCACAACAGATCACTGTCATGTGGGAGCCATGGAAGAAAAAATTTAGAATATCTTACTGAATWCCCAGACTTTTATAATTTGGGTTAGATTGCGAGCTATGTGCACTTGTTCAGTAATWAAGGGACAATTCCCTTTATAATCAMAGGYTGACCCTAACCACACAGCTGGAYSCTGTATCATACYTTGCCASAGCCTTKGGCACATCCCTCAAGCTATTTTTTTCTTATTTTAATCACCTCCATTAGCTGACTTAAAATAGGTTGCTGTATTTTGGTTTTATGGCAGAAGTTGGCACATTTGAGCATACTAACATGATGCCCTCAAATACCATAATCTAACTTTCCCTTTTCCTATCCCCTTTAACACCATTTTGAGATCAAATTCCCCCTTGCTGAGGAAATTCCTTATTGTAGCTGAATTTTAAAAAAATCCCCAAACTGTTGCAACAATCTGCAATGAGTGCAGTACAGCATGTGAGATGATTCCAGGGTATGTAATCATTGAGACACTTTTGGGATCCRGCATGAGTTATTCTGCAGCACTCCAGACAAACCTGATGTCACTTTTGTTTCAGATGACCAGAAATCTGCCCTTCCCCTCCACCCAATTCCGCACATAAGTACCACATGACAGAATCTGCCAGACACCGCACATTTTTCACCAGTAAAATCCATAAACAGACACAAGTGCAAAGCAAAATGTCATTTTATTTAATTCAAGGACTATTTTCCTTCTAGTATTGCTGAAGGGATCACCTCCTGGGGAATTGATCATTACAAAGTCCCTGTCTAAAAGTTCAAGTGCTCTTGTTGTACATTCTTTTGAACCACAGAAAACATAATGACCAAGTAGGTGGGCAGCTACTTGCAGTTTTAGCCCACCTAAATTAGCATTGCTTCAGGCTAGAAAACAATTCAAGTAGTAAAATAATGAAAAATGTTAACCTTTAAGGTCACTACCATATTTTGATCAAAAAGTCCTGAATGTATGAAAAGAACATTTGTACATGTTATGAAGTTGTTTTTTAACCAGACACTGTCAAAGATGGCAGTTAAGTGTTTTGGACCAGTTGTCAACCAGATATTTCAGAGTTCTATCTGAAGGTTTATTACCAATTTCATTATGCAATTCACTTTTCACATTAAGCTCTTTAACAAAAGCAACATAGACCCGCACCAGAATCACTGTAGACAGATTTAGTTTTATAGAATGCCCTTCTGAAAATTCATTTCAAAATAGAGATGCTTTTTCTCCAGAACTGTAAAAGCCATAAAAATGCAAAATATTTGTTAGGAAATTTTTAATCAAAATTATTCCTTAATGTTCAAAATAACATTTAACCTCCTACTTGTTTTTTTGTTTTTTTTTTTGTTGTCATCCACGTATTGACCAATAGACTAAACAGGTAACAATGGTTCACGTTTTTCCCCCACCTGAAACATTTCTTCTAACACAGGCCCAAAGATAGGCGATACAGAGATTCAGGGACATGGATTATGCATGGCAAAGGTAATCCTCTATCGCTTTAATTTAGAACAATTCTGATTCTAGMACACAACTTGGAGCCTCAGTTGTTTTCGATCTGCTCTAGGTCCAAGTCCCCACAGTCTAGAGGGAAGATTCCTTCTTCAGTGCTCTCACAATCACTCGTGTCCTCATCGCTTTCACACACTGCGTCTGCTTTCTTATAATCCCTTGTTTTGAAGCTACGTTGGCATGACCCGTGGTGCCTCCCTTCATCCAGCTGCTCTTTCATCGGGCTGGAGCCGGGGGTGATGATGTTCATAAGATCATTTGAGTCACATGGGGATGACACAATTGTCTTCATTTGTGTGTCATCATCATCATCTTCATAGTCAAGGGAGCAAAGACTTTTGGAATTTTTTAAAGTCTGCAATGAAAAATAAAAGAGAAAATATGACTATATTAACCATGACTGGACAGGAGAAACAGAATAAATTCCTTAAATTCTTGAATGGTTTGAGTGTATGTACTCAAGAGTGCCACGTGTTTAAAGTAATCCTGGAAATGGGAAGCATGAAGAAAGAGGAAGAATGGTATTCACTTACTACATAGTCTGGTTTTGCACGGATATTTTACTTACATTGATTCCTATTTGTGAAAAAARCAGTCCCCTTTTTTATGCAGGAAGACCCAAAACCCTAGCTTTGGTCAACTGCATGAGGAATCAGACACCCACCCAGTCCCCTGTATTRGGTTTCTGGCAAATCCAGAGCAGAGCATTTGGTAACACCAGCATTTAGGTCAGACAGCTGCACTGCAGCCTGGTCAACAATTAATTTCCCCTCAGACAATGAGCCCTCAGGCGTCACCTCAGCCAGATCATCAGCACAACTGGCACTTTTGGGTAATCTCAAACAGAAGAAACCCAAGCCTCTACTGGGAGCATCTTACTCCAGAGCCAGCTTAGTTTGTCTTTTAGTTGAACAAGAGCTCAGGAATTGGAGCAATTCTGTTTAAATTCAAAGGTTATTAAAAACCAGAGGGGCACTTGCCTTTATTTACACAAAGCAACAGAAAAGAAATACTCAGTAAATGTGCTACCTCTGTCCCACAGACAAAGGGGGGACATGGAGCTGTAAGGGATCCCTGGCTACAATCCAGAGACAGCATTTAAGAAAAAAGAAAAAAAAAAAAACCCTAACAAATATAGAGGCCAGAACTTAGATTTTAACCAGTGAGAAACTTCTAAATTGGGCCTCATGCAAGCACACAGTGAGAGGAAGGTAAAATAGTCAGGGGTCCTCTCAGAGGTGGTGCAAGACAGTCATGTTGTGCTCACTTTCAGTCTCTCACTGGTTAAGTGTCTCCAGTCTCACACACGGCAATCATTGTATTACAAGGAAATCCACAGGGAAACAAGACCAACTTTCACACCCATTTCCAGCTTCCTCCCCAATTTGTCATTTGTTAAGTATTTTMTATTTGTTTATTTGAAATGGGAGCATTGCAACAGTCCTAGTATGCTGTATTCCAGATGCTCTTCCAGAGCACTGGGTAATGTTCCTACATCACCAAAGCACATCAGCACCCACACAAGGGGTTCACCAGCGTCTCTGAGTGTTTTTTAAGGATGGGATGGGCTGATGGCCCCATCACTGGTACCCCTCCCCTTCCACTGGGAAGGCACTGCARCAGCATTCCCTGAGCCTGCACCACATTTAACACACCAATGCAACACATTTCTCTGTTCATCAAAAGGTATTTTTGCTCTTCTGCTCAAACAGCTTTCATATCTTACAACACATTAGACAATTAGTTAATACATTTCTGACCAGAAAGATCTATAAGGGATAATCTAGTTTGCTTGAACAAAAAGATTTCTATTTTCAAATTCACTCCCCTATGAAAACAGCTTTGGTATAATGCACATTCCTGTTTCCAAAACACTTCTGTATGGTTCACAACATATTCAAGTACAAACATCTGAGAACATTTGAGTTTCTTTCTAAGACTAATAAGCATGAATTCCTCTCCTATTTGTTTAAAAGCAAACCAGTATACCTTTAAAATAATAAAAAAAAMGTATATTTTAATCCTCAGTCTAACTCATTGCTTTGAAAAACAYGACAAGATGTGTTCTATCTCCATATAGGGGGCATTATTTTCAGTTCTTTAAACTTATAGTAGGTACTGGGAAGGAAAGGGACYAAATAAAGAAAAGCTTTGAAAGTTCTGCTTTCAGTGTTTTAGAAAGGAATTCCCAAGTTCCCCTTCAAAATATCTTTTATTCAATTTACTGCTAGAAATTAATCCAACCACACAGCTGTCCTTCTAGAAGGTTTGTGTACATAAATGGAAAATTGCCTGTTAGCTGTACTGTGCTGAAACCACTTGAATGGGAACTTTTAGCCGGTTTCAACACAACAGCAAGTGCATTCAACTGGTTCTTTGTTCACCCACTTGTCACAACCTCACCAGACTAAAAATARGTGGATTTATTATCTCGCAGCACAATCCCGCTCCTTTCACAAAGCAAAAGGTAGAAATTGCAATGCATTCAGGCCCTCTGAACTGCAGCTTTCCATGTTACCCTGGTACAGTACCACACCTTTCAAGCACAATTGTGCTCAGTGGGGAGCCTGCGAGTACTTGCTCAATGGTCCTCATTTTATAAAGGATGCTGGACTAGCAAGACAAAAGAGTCCACAGTTGGCAATGGATAGAACTCAATCAGCTAAAAGTATTCTTTTGTGTGATGGGAAAAAAGAAATAATAAAAAAAAAAAGAACCTCAGAGTTTTAAAAGAAGTGAGGCGATAAAATGTCTGAATATTAAGAAAAAAAAAACCCAACTTTGTACCAGAAACAATGGTGGGGAAGGAAATAAAAGAAATCTCTCTAGACCCTTGCCATACAAAGCAAACAAGAAAGGCCCAGAGCAGCTTGAAAGGAAGCTAATGTCTGTACTCTTTACTAAACCATCAGTTCAGAAACTCGTAATACATCACTTTCCAAATATAAGAAGCAATAAAAAGCTTGTTTTTGTTTTACTAACAAAACTAGAGCATTTGCTACAGTAGTCAAGGGAGAAAATAAGACATTTACGTGCATGAAAACCTAGTGTATAATGGGAGCAGCAGTTCTCATGCTTGTCCCCCAAGCCCCCATCATCCTCCAAGTCCAGTTCTGAGTGCGGGTGAGGATCCAGCTGCTCTGAAGAGGTGCAGCTGCAGCAGCTGGTACAGGGTGAGGAGCAGAAAAAGCCCAAAACCACCACRAGCCCTGAGCCCATCCTACTGCTTTCCCAGCACCAGTTATCACCACAGGACAGGCTGCTSCCTGAAGTCACAGGCTTAGGAAGAGAGGGGATTCATCACACTAATCAGACTGGTTATCTGGCCTGCTTCCTGTCCCATCCTCAGACTTTTGCCTATGATGGCACAAGAGATGCTGCTTTAAGACAAGGCTGGCACACAGGATTTCTTGACTGTTAAGGTCTGTCTACCAGGGATACAAAATACATGGATGGTGCAGTGGTCCTCATGATGAGGAGGATTCTGGAATTTCCTGGACCATCAGCATCTAATCCAAGCATAAAACACTGAAGTAATGAGTCCAGGCATGGAGCAACATGTGGCTATTTTGTTCCTTCCCTGTATCCAGCCAGTTGATGGAGATAAGCTAGTCAGCTGGGCTGCACTTCTTTCTCCCTTTGAGAGCTTCATAAGTCCTTACTTAACTTCCTTGACTTTTGTTTCCTGTAGAACAGTGAGACTGGCTCAGTAACAAACATCTCTACCCATGGTAACTCACAGCCAAGCCTCAGATCAGAAGCACCACAAACAGCACGATGCATTCACATCTCAGACACCATCCTGTCCCCAAAGAGRTCACAGTTGAGTCTCAGCAACGACAAAATCCAACCATGGTACAAATTCATCATTTGAAGAGATTCCATTCAATGAAACTAAAAGGGAGGCTTAAGGAAGGAATTTGTGAGAACTGACACAAAAGCCTGGTGCTGAGCAGCTCAATCACATTGAGAACTCTCCTTGAACAAACCATCACCTRGCTGACATCACATCCAACCACACACAGATGGAAGGGTGGCTCTCCCTGTAAACTGAATTTTCACTTCATGCACCTCATTACTAGCATGAATACCTTCACCTGAGACAATTCAAGTTGGAGATATTTACAGTGTCTGCTGTAAATGATTAGAAATGTCAACTGGTTGTTTAGATTAAAGAACATCCCATCACAGTCCTAATCCCTGCATCTTCTACCACATCAAGTGAAAAATAGTAAGAAAAAATGCTGTGTTTATGTAACAAACTATTAATCTTCCTGTAGAGTAAATCTCTTGACATTTGACTCTGACTTCTCAGTCTTGAACTGCACTGAGCATTTTGTGAACACTCCAGTGTTTGCAGATAACCTTTGCTTTCAAGAAACTTGCCACTGAGTAGAAATGCTGCTTCACTGGTACAAAGTGGTGCTGACAGGAGAAAAACAATATAGTATTCTCCATCATGTGATGTGCTTGAGGCTTGCTAATGCACTARAAGTTAAAACCTAAAGTAAAGTGGGAAAGGATCGCTTCCTGTTCAAACAAGAAATTAAAAGGTGTAGAAATACATTTAATTTTAGAATTCAAGTGTCTAGGAAAATACTTCAGGTCCAAAACCACTGCAGATTTTTATGTTAYGTGTTTGAAGAAAATCAAAAGAGAAGTAATTATTTTTCTTGCACTAGGTTAAAAAATAAGTAGTGAACAAAAGCATTACTATTTGTGTATTGTGTGGAAACAATCACATCCCAAGAAAATTCCTAACATCTTCATGGGCAAAATCAAATCTGATCAAATTCATCAGGGAACCAAAGATCCTGTTATCTTTTTGTAGCTGTGCAGTTATCCCTCATTTCCCTGGAAATTCGACATGTACTTTTATATATTAAAAAGGCAATGTTTATGTCATCATCTATAGCTAAGAAACAGAAAGAACTGGAATACTGGATATGAATGAAAAAGAGCAAACAACCTTTAACATTCTGCCACATAATTAGACACTGAACTATAACAACCACTCCTTCCAGCAGAGAAAGAATTGCTGCTGCAATTCTTGTAGTCAAATAAGGTAAAACCCTATTTGCAATGCTAAAAACCCAGTTAAAAATCAATACAAGCCGACACACAGCAATATGGCTACGACTTGAAAYGACAGTTGTTCAGTGCTTTGTCTCTGCTGTATCTTCAAAGTTTATTTCAATTTTTTTAGATGTAGGTGCCCAGGAAGGGGAGGAAACTGCCATCAACTCATTTCACATCAGATACTAAACAGCATCATGATGTAACAGGCTTTCATCTCCCACTAGCCAGACTGTTCTAGATTTAAGCATGCAGTTTTCTGGTGTAGTCTACCATGAAAGTTGATCTATTTATTGGCCTAGATAGTTATGCTCATACTCTAAACTGTGCCACAGTATCCTTATAAGTTTTGTTTATAAGCTGCAAGAATCTGTGATTTAGTTTGGCCTTTTATTTAGTGCTATTAGTTGAAAAAAAATAATATGACTTGAAGAAATATTTAAGTGAAATGCCAAATTTGTCTAATTGTACTCAGATAYGCCAGAATACAAGACTGCTCATTGTGTGAAGTAACTGAGAGAAACCACTGGAACAGTTAAAGTCTCCAAGTGAGAAAAATAAAATGCACAAAGACTGGGGGACAGGAGGGGAAATTGGGGTCCAGTTCCCTCATTGAGCACMACTGCACCCACACAGAGTCCTCAGCATCAGTCAGGGGATTTCAGGAGTCAGACACTGCAGCCTTCAGAGCTCTAAAGCAACCTACTCACCTAGCCAGGAAACTTGCAGGAGCCAATTGACACCACTGCCATCACACCAAAACCCAGTGAGCCAAGTTGGAGGCACAGGAGATCCCAAATGCATCAGGGATTACAAATACCATGGACCGAGTTCCACATGAATGCCCACTCCCCCTTGCCCCAAACTCAAGACATAAAAAYTACTCATCATAGGCACTGCACACAGAGGATTAAATTTCACACTGAAAACTAAATATCCTCTCAAAACTAAATATCCACTTTTCCTTTTAGTGGTTTGCAGAGATCATCTGAGCAACTGAGAGCATCCCCAGCCCCTCTCAGAGCTATGGGCTCATCCCTCATGTGCTTACAGAGTACAGGCACTCAGTGAAGTTCCAGCGTTGAGTAAYATAATAAACCAAGGAATTTAAGCAGATTAAAGAAAAGTTTGTCAGACTGAAAATGCTTAAACTGAATTTAAGCARCCAAACCACTACTGTCATTTTTGTAGCTATTCCTTCAAAAATTAAATTTTAGTCAGATAGGGGCAATTTCGTAGTGCAGGAAACTCAGTGTTGGGGTTTAGCAGTTTCTGCAAGTTCAGGACCATTCACCTCAGGGGTTAACTTTTGTTTGCTCCTAAAGACAAATTGAAAGCCAAGCGAGTTAATGCAGTACTTAATGCAACACAGCCAAGAATATGATTCAACACTAGTGCTAACATGAAGAAGGTGAACATATATAGCAATCTTCCCCTTTCATAAAGCCCAGACCAACACTAAACTGCATTTTTAAAAGTTTACAGCATGGAATTTTAATCAAGATGTTAGCCTCTTAGATTTCTAATTCAGTCAATTTGTGAACCGCAACCTTTTACCTTCCCTGTCTGAGCAAGTATAAATCATAAAAGCTTTTATTGTAAAAATGTGGAATTATACTCTACAAACATCAGGCCAACTTACCTATTTCACCTGCATGTAATTAAGCAGAGAAAGTTTCAGCTATTCCTAGCACCAGTCCAGCAAGCACTAATGTCTMCAGATACTGTGAATTATGCCATCARCTACAACAGAGGGGGCTCACACAGTGGATTTAACTCTTCTGAACTGGCTGATAATCAATACAGTGTCAAAATGGAACACAGTGACATTGCTTTGTTCAKCTGGATAATACAGTACAAGATGAGCCAGGGAGAAGGAAGTGCAAGCCAAACAGGACAATTACTGGACACAGGAACAGTGCTCATCTGAAATGCACTGATGCATTAAAACAGAGGTTTCTTCAAAGGCAAACCAACACTACAGAAAAAAATTATTTGAAAGGGTACTGAAAGAGCAGGGACAGAGCCTGGATGATGGGTTCTTGCTCTAGCCTTGCTTCAGCAAAAGCTGTACTCAGGGGTCTCTACAGTACCACAGAAATTGTTCTGCCTTAAGGTAAACCACTGTCTTTGMACACATTCATCTAGAATCATCTTCCTACTCCYGGCTTGACCTTAAGCACATCTATTACAGATAGTGAACTGATTCACCTTATGGACAGACTGAAGAGCTGGACAATGTGGAATTGGGCCTCTACTGTTGATTGAGCTGCATAAGCTYGAGAGGCTTCGGTCTGGCAAATCCAATCAGCCAACAACACTAATGAGCAATGGTGTGATGAACAAACAGCTGCACCACTTGTGTGCATACAGGGATGATAAACACATCTGGTTTTGYAGTAGAAGGACACAGAGGGAAACAATGTAAGCATATGCTCTCYCCCAGCAGAAGTGATTCATGCTTTGCCAGAATCATTCCCTCTTTTCCTATTCAGGAACTATTACCTTTCCTTTCTCAAAAGAAACACAGGCTGCAGAAGCAAGAAACTATTTAAACTGCATATTACCATCTTCATTAGTGAAATGACAAAATAATTTTATAAAGACTTAATTTAAATCRTATCCAATTAATAGAGATGAAAGATGCATCTAGTTTTCTGCATTTTAAACTGGGAAATAAGAAGGCACGCACACACACATCATTAACATGAGCTATACACACATCCCTGAACAGAAACACAGGCACAAAAGGAGCAGCACAAGGAAACTGCTTAACAAGACTATGATTGCTTGCAGTACCATCTCTCAGTGTTCAGCATTCAGGAGCCAAAAACAAAGACCACCCTGGGTAGTCAAAGCCTTCTGATGTATTATTCCTCTGACAGTGGAATTAACAGACTACAATCAGCTCTGAAACAACATAAACAAAAGCTACCTCCAACCCCAGGAGTTTTAATAAGTTTCTCAGTTTCTAAGTAGATACATTTAGACAAGAAGAAAAGACGCTGTAGTTGTGCTTCCACTAAACTCCAGATAAATAAGTGACATTTCAAAGTTTGCTTCACCACACCAAACTCTGCTCTCAAGTAACAAGGTTTAAGGCGACTGATTAAGCACCAGAGTAACACAGGACAGGATTTGACCCTTGTGGCTTCAAAACATGACCATATTGGCTTCATTTCCTGCCATTTATGTGTCATCTATTTTTATAGTGAAGTTCTATTCCTGAGCAGTTTAGCCAAGGTCTTATTCCTTCATGACTTTGCTATGAGCTGCAAACAATTACTTTAACAACTGAATCACGTATGCACCAATTGCTGCAGTGCACATCCCTGCATCAACTTCTCCTAAAATTCCTGCATGCTGGTTTTTTGGTTTTTTTTTTTAAATCCTCAGGTCCAATAATAAGTTGATATGATAGGTCAAACTTAAGAGAAATTAGACAAGTAAACTCCAAATCCTGATTCCAATGCTGCCCTCATTAGTTACTGACAGATGTCAGACTCACCTATATTATTGGGTTATGCTGGAACTCCATCATAACTAGCATTTTAAGGGATTCTATAATTGGGCCATAAAGTTCACTTCTGCCAGGGAAGGGGGATGGGGAAAAAAGGGGAAAACTACCCCATCAGCTTGGGAACAGTTCCCCTTTCTTCAGACCAATTTTCTACTACAGAAATACTTGTCCAAAACAAAGCCTTAAGATCCTGCTCTGCAAGTGCACAGAGCCACACATGGGCACAGACAAACAAAGCACAAGTGCTGCTACGAATCTTTTGCTGAGATCAATGCAAACCCCTCAATTTAACAGTAAATTCTTCCAGAAGCATTAATTCAAACTGTAGGTGGACCCTTAACTTGTCCCTGGAAATAATTAGTGGTAAGTTGAACACAATGCATTTGTTTAAAAAGAACAGAATTAGTACCAGAGATTGAAGGTGAATGGTGCATGGACTGCATTTTTCTAGCTTGGTATCTGATTTTGGACTATTTAGAACATTTTTGAAATAATGTGGTTCAGGAAGTGTTCTTGACATTAAGTGACAGGATTGCTATATATATTTAATACTAAGTTGACTTGTACTACAACTTCTGTTTGATAAATACAGTTCAGACAAGTTTGTTTATGGGTTCAAATACCAAAGTTGATGTTCAGTATGGTTTTTTTTTTTTTTTTAAATTCAGGACACCATATATGTGGTCCTTTATCCCTCAGTTGCCCTGAAAAACAATACAKGTTTTAAAACACATCATACCAAGTCAGAGCAGAAGCAAAATACACACAACTTGTGCAAGGCAGAGTCAACACTCAAATTCCTAAAACATTGAGGTAACACTAAAACTGAGTTCAACCTCTCGGGATGAGCCTCAGGTTTCCTCTATTTTGTAGTAAATCCAGAGCTTGTACAAAAAAGCTGCAACAGTCAAAAAAATGTACATTCAATTATTTCACACAYTTTGTTTTAAAGATGAGGACTTGTTTATGCTGTCCCAGCTTGCAAACTTGCTAGCATACCATGAAGGCCTTTTGAGTTTTAGCCACATGGTTACTACTATAATGAAAACTGAAATCAGGAAACTCATCACAAGTCTCATTTATTCAAAGTTCATTTTCTGTTAATACCTACATTTTATTGCAAAGTACATGTCATCATCAGCATAAAAAATTAATGCTCTCAAATAAAGGAACAGATGAGCTATTTGATTCTCTCCAGCTCACCCTAACACTAAACCATCACCTCCCAGACCACTTAAGCAGAAAACATCTCCTCACTAAATATATTCCATTAAAAGTTGCATCTAACAGCAACTTAACAACAGAACAAACTTCTATTTGTATGTACATGAAAAACAAGTCAGTATTTCCCATCCTAATGGAAGGATTGACATCACTAAGTSATGTAGAGAAATTCCAATCAGTTCATTTTCACAAGCTTGAGATATCTGTTCTGCTTTTATCACACCTATGCACCAGTGCACACCTGCAGCAGGAACTGATCTATGCAGTGCAGGACTAACAAAAGACAAAGTCACAGTTAAACTTAAGACTTTTCCAAGTGATTTTAATAAACCTCTCTGCAGAGAAAAGCCTCAGGGTAATCAACTTGATTTAGGTTTTTTTTACATGATGATGTATCAAGTCAGAAAGTGGCTGTCAAAAGCAAGGGAAGTTTCACAACAGATAACAGTATGGGTGAAAAAAGTCTAGTTTCAGAGTTAAATCTTGCATTCAGGTTCTATAAAAATGCATTAATCTATTAATTTGTGTAACACGTTATTACAAATTTAAAGAACCCTCTCCCCAGAGTTAAATTCAAAGATGTAAAACTTCTTTTTTCTAGTAAATTTTAGAAGATTACACTGGGATTTTATTTTTTGCCAAAAAATCTGGAAAAARTTCCCATATCAATGACRAAACACTACTCAACACTTCTGCTAGCCATCATCTCTTGCAATTTAGAGCAAGGGAAAAGAATAACTTAATCYCCTGCCACCTGCCAAAACCCAGATGGTTAAACCTGAGAAAAGTGCTCTCACCTCTCTTTAAACCCTCTGGTGCAGTTTAGGCACATTARCTATAAGTACCCTATATTTAACACYRAACCATAGCTCTTAACTCASCATTGTATTGTTTTCCAAACAGCATCACCAATAATTTTAGCATAATCCCATTTTCTGATGGGATMAGTAATAATTAAAAAAGAAATATCCACAGCTGGCTGAAACCTGGCATGTGAGTCAATAGATGGCCCCTTTCTTTTCTCATAATGTCAAATGCAGCTGGTCTGGTACTCATTAGCTCTTTCAGCAATGAATACTTATTGTACGTACAGGAACTTGCCAGAAAGGAAAAGCAACTCTGCAGACATTAAGCTGCCTCCTCTTCTTAGCACATTGCTTACAGAAAAGTACCATAAACATCCATGGAAAACTGACTGCAGGTATGGCAAAGCAACACAATGCTGAGCAGCTCTGGGTATCTGCAAGACATTTGTTACAGAATCCATTCACMAAAGAGGGGGAAAACCTCCATCCTTAATGAGATTTCCTTTTCTTCACTCTCCTCAGGGCTTATACTCCCTCACTGTCAGAGCACAGGGAACCTCCAGCACAAGGGCTCACTTCATTAAATGCCATTTCGGGCCTAATTTCACATTGAGACCCACTCTGCCGAGGCAAAGAAAGCAAAACGCCAGATGCTCTCTGTGCCTGCTACCTCAGCAGCGTTTCATTCACTGCTCCAAAAAACTTCCAGGCATCCATTCAAAACCAAGTACCCCCAGCCTGGTCTGTCCTGTCACAGGACAAAGTGCTGGCTTGTCTTCAGCTCACTTTTGATGCTTGCCTATCATCTCCCAGCCCAGCCTACTCCTATCTCCTTTCCTTCTTCCCAAGCCTGCTGGAATTTGAACTTTAAATGGACGCCCTCCATGGCAACAATAGATAAAAAAGGAGCCTTTGATTGTTCATGCGTTGCAGAAAAGAAAGGAGGAGATTCATCCTGGCTGCGACCTAGCAGGAACTCATCAAGCACTGCTCCCCTTCCATTGCAACGGGATGCCTGAGCCTGTGGCTACTCATTCAAGCTCCCTGCGTCTATGTTTCCATTCAAAGGGGATGAATTCTTCAGGTTTCCCCTGTTAAGGAATTAAATGTTGATCCTGTGAATGAAGGGCAACACCAAGCTTGGAAAGCTGCCAAAAGGTTCTGTAACACTCAGCAGATTTGAGTTAATTCAATACTTATTGATACCTAGCAGGATTTATAGCTGCATTATTTATAAAGGGGGGGGGGAACAAAAAAACCCACAGAGCCATATTTAGACCTTGGTAATAAACTATTTTTAGCACCATCTGTTTTTCCAGTTTGTTCCCTTGCTTAGGAAAGAGCATACKTTTATCCAGCTCCCTCTTCCTTGTCCATTTAAAAGAATCCACGGAGTCTGAACCAAAGCACAAGTTAGGATCACTAGGAATATTTCTTGTGCAGCAATCCTAATCACGTTCTGGAAATCAAACCTGCTGAGTAAGGATAGTCTTGGGCTGATGTAACACTATATGTTGTCTTCACAGAASTGAGCAGATTTTTTTAATGTAAGGGGCAACATGTTTCACACAAAGGAGGTTACTACTGGAAAGAAACAACTGATCATTAACTGCATTAAGCTATCTGAAAAGTGGTTCACAACTCCTGGCAGTGCTTTTCTGGGCCATAGTTGCCAAATTTCACCCTCATTAAACCCATAGATAATTTTTTTTTTGTCACAAGTACATTCTGCCAGGCCAGGCTGCTGTTAGAGGGGGAGACACAAATCATAAGCAGCTGCGGCAAGCACCTTGTTTCAGAGATGAGGAGTTTCAAGCTGCAGCTGTTACCCACTCAAAGCTCCCCCAAACCTCAAATTACCTCTTCAAGTTCACACTGATATTATGCTTTTAGCATGTGGCAATACTTGCGGCCTCTGCAGCACGACAAGAGGGACAGAGTGAAGGGATTGCTGGTTCTTGAAYTCTGAGAGAAGCAAGCTTTGGGTAYTCTTGCGATCAAGTTCTCAGAACTGCACTTGATAGCAGCAATACACTCATCTTACCCACGAAAGTTTCATTTTCACCCAAAAAGTAGCAAAATATTCAAAAGTTTTACTGTTAACTGCTTCAGATTAAGAAATTTTGCTGTAGAGCAAGGCAGAAAACTCGTGTAAAACATGACTTCATGGAATTCTTGCTCTTTGCAAAGGGCAGCAGCAATGAGGGTTGCAAGCTGTCTTCCTTGGCCTTGCAGCACAGGTCAAGCATTCCTGGGAAGCAGACTGCTGCAGCAGAAAACCGAAATAATTCCCAGCATGTAGCACACAGGTCAACATTTAATTCTACAAATGCACAACAGAAACATACAGCCACCATTAATGGGTTCCAACAAAGAGTCTTGAGGGCTTTGAAGCTTTCAAGCAATCAATATTATTAATATACCATTCATTTGGCACTGGCATTATGCAACAATAATTTCAGCGTGTAGGAAATATAACAGTGCTGTCCATCCAGCAGCCCTTGGGATGTTTCCTTCCACTTGAGTGGTTTTTTCTTTCAGTGAGGAAACAGGGCACAGCACTTGTAACAGCAAGTACAACAAAGTGCCAGGTACATGGAAGGGCTCCTTGGCAGTGTGATCCATGGACAGGCCATTCCCAGGATCAGAGCCAGGACRGTGGAGTCTGCTCCTGGTGAGAAGCCTCTCCACACAACCCAGCAGCAACCACTGTGTCCATCTGCCAAAGCTCCCAACTGATGTGACGAGTGGTCTGTCCCTCTGCAGGGGAAAAAAAGCTCCAAATCTGTGCTGTTTTGAGAGGACACCTCTCAAAGGACAGTCTGCCTCAACTGGGAGAGCTCAATAAAACTCGTTCAAAGGACAGACTCATTCTGCAGTACTTTGASTGGCCGCAGAAAGCACATGGACAAAAGCCAGCACATACAGTAACTGTCGCAATAAATTTAAGATTTATTGCCAAGTATGTWTAAGAGTAAAAACTAAGATTACAACTTGTAGTTCAATTCCCTGCGGCTGTTGCATAACCTGCAAATACATTACAACATGAGAGAAAACTAATACTGGTGATTAACCAGGAATATAATAGGAGGATCTGGAAATCTTCAAAAATGAAATTGTTGCAATCCTCATAATAGCAAAACATCCAACTTTCACAGGGGCAAGGATGCTCACTTGTTTGCACACAGTTATCAGTCATGCACATAAACACACTTTTATGAAGATTTGGAAGGTGTAACCTACCTGATTCTTTTTATAAAGCTGACAACTTATTAGCTAGTACATATGAATATTTAGTGTGATTCTGCATTCAGACTASAGGGACAGATGAATCACAGTCGCAGAAAGCAACTGGAGGAGATGATGGCAAAAAGAGCCAGGACCAGGCTCACTCAGATTTGCCCATCCACCCTTCCCTTACACACCAGATGGCTGTGGAAAGACAACAGTTATCTGTCCTTAAAAATCAGTGATCACAAAGAAAGGACTTRGTGATTAACTCTCAAGTCCGTACCCATTTGAGAGGTGGCTGGGTGCCAGTGAAAGGAGCTGTGGCAARTCAGAAGAGTCTGTACAAACTCCATTTATATCCCAATCCATTCAGGCACCTCTCCCCTCCAACCCAGGGACTGTAAGGGCTCTGAGCAATTGTGAACCACAACTCCTAACACTGAAACCTTCTCTCAGTCATATTCTCATATAGCAAAGCCTACGTGAAACTGATCTACAGCTGGTTCTAACTGTATCAAACTATATATTGGCAAAAACCAGGAACTATTAGGAGATTTGTATTTTATCCTACTTAAGCAGCTAACAATCAATAAGTGAAATCTGAGCTTATCTATCTTAGACCTATTATTTTAAAAATAATGCTCCAAAAGCATTKAAGTAGTTKRAMMAAAWKKKRMYTTTTTYAAAAAGTCATACAATAAATGTATTTTCTAAACCTCAATAAGTTTGTTACCACTACTTAACATTTTGAACAGTATTACTTCAGTCCTCACGATGATCATTATTCAGCAACATGTTTCCATGTCAAGGCCTCCAAATGTAGAGCACAGGGAAAAAGAAAAGCCTTTTCATATATAAATTTATAAATAAACTGTGTATGTGCTCTTTAAGCAGACACAAACAAAACCCTGTCTCTTGACACTAGTCAGAATAAACATATCAATACTAGCCTACAAGGTCACTAACATTAACTTACTCAGTGTTAACTCCTCCTGCTTTGGAGTGGTGTCACCCTTGTTCCTAGTTGAAACATTTTATTGTGACATGTGCACAAATTCCTTGACCATTTCTAGTAGTTCATTTTCTACAATTGCTGTGTKTTCACAAGCACTGGCTTCTGTCCACTACAAATGTCTGCAGGCCATCTGAACGAGTTTGTATTATACTTTACTCAAGCTAAAGGTGGCAATCCAACTCTAGTTAAGATGTAAGAAGTGGAYACATATTTCAGGTATTGCAAATATGCGTTCCAAAGGATTCCTCCCAGCCCCATCAAACAGAAAATAACCTATTTACCAGATTAACCACACCCTAAAGTTGAATTTAATTGTTTTTGAATCAGACTGTATCACTACAAGATGCAACAAAAACATTACACTTGACATGCAGGCGCTCCACCGACTTGAGGAACCCATTTCTCTTAAAACTGAATTCCTTCTGCTGCCCACTCTTCAGGGAGAGGACACCTCCTGCAGAGCTCAGAACAGAGGTGAGATAAACTCAATTAAAACCCGTTTTTTTCCAAGGGATATGAAAACAACCAGACAGTTTGGATCTCAATGAAGAATTTATTAGTGCCTCAAAAGATGGGCACCAATTAAGTTCTTTTCATTATACTGAAGCCACAGAAGATTATTAATTACTACTGAACTACTCAGGGTYTGTCTGTGCCTTCTGCTGTTAAAGGATCTTAGGCTCAGCAACAGAAAGGACAGAAATTCTTATTTCTTCATATGGTTATTCAAACTCTCCAGAAGGCGTCCCCCTCCTTAGGAGATGGAACATCAGAAACAATTGAGCTCTTTTAGAATATAAATACCAGAAATTAGTATTTTTCAACATGGAGCACATGCATTCTTCAGTTCTAAAATCTGAGGTGAGTCTGGAAGTTAAACACACTTCACTGCAAAATTAAGTATTTCTGTTCATATTAAATCCCATTATTACATTCCTAYTCACCAGACAAAGTACTTCTATTTAACAAGCTTAAGGGCCATTCACCAACCCAACTGCGTGCCCTGAAAACACACCTTACTGTGCCTTTGTGAGCTATGGGAGCTTTGCAAAATTGAAAAAAGCAACCTTATTGCTTTGGGACATGCAATTTTAACAAGCCTTGGAAATTCAACCTAAAGGAATTTTTGGTTCTATAGTAACACAGGCTCAAGTTACAAGAGTTACATGACCAAAATAATATTAAATGCTTAACAAAGTGGCCTGTGCATGGAGCACTTCATGACCATACAACCACTCAAACCTTAAGGTCTGTATTTTGATTCAGGAAAGTATCCTGAAAACAAGCATGCTGAATACCATTCTAAAAAAAAAAAAACTTTCTAGGCAAGCTATTATGCAAAAGTAAATGCTAATTAAAAGCTGAAAGAAGGGGGGGAAAAACCCCGCACAGTTTATATTTTAGAGGTTTGGAGCACATTAAAGGCCTCTGGATSAATTTTGGTTTTGTGCACTAATGAAGAATTTCAGTGAGGCTCTATGCTGACTGTGYTTCAAGCACATCTGATTGCTGCCACTCTGAGCACACACTACAGCAGTTACAAGTAACCTTGAAGCTCTACAAAATAGGACATGACAGTTAAGCCACAAGCACCTGTCACACACATTTTAAGATCTTTCATACTATTTGTACATCATAACACTACTTCATAGCACTTATGAACCTAYTAGTTCAAACCTAAATATTCTTATAAGTCTTTTAAAAGGACACTAGCTGAAATGGAGTTACCCAGCATTAGTTGAAGTTCAGAAAACTTTCAGCCCTGCTAAGCAATTTTAAGATTGTAGGACCCTAAGAGGTTGCAGGGCACAGCATTCTTGTTTCAATACTGCAAAGATCATAAAGCTCTCCTGCTCCTTAATGTTAATGTGAATTAGTCCAGAAGACAAGCAAAGGACACACAGATCAATGTAAAACAGAACTGAAAACTAAGATAGTTAAAATATAACCAGACAAAGGAAAGAAGTCTCACACAATATCAAAAGCCACACCTGAAGAACACTGGGAATATGCAAAACCCATTCCCAGAAGGACAACACCTCTGCAGAACTTAAATTGCTTAACCTCTGATCTTAAAGGATCTTTTAAATTCTGTGTTTGGAAAACCTTCTGTGGCCCAGGCAATCATATACARAATTTCTGTGTTGTGACAAACCAGTCTACCTCTTGCATGAGAAAAAGGACCACATAGTAGGCTGCTTGCCCTCTAGTTTTACTACTCAGGCTTGGCTGAGGGAAGGCAGTTTCTTCAGCAGAAATGTTAGTAAGTAGAGAATTGCAGCCTCCTGCTTTGTGCATCCTTCCTGRGTAAGGGCAGGGGGAAAGGACAAGRCTCTTGACCTACAGTAGGCACCAGTGAGCCCAGTGAAACACCAGTGACCACAAAAAGCAGACACTGAGCCAGGCCTTGGTTCTAGGGCAGACCTAAATATCTATCCAAGAGTGAGATCTACCACTTCCCCTTACAGTGAGGGGTACAGGATGTTCCTCTCCTATTGCACTAGAACATGATATCCTTTTGAAAATGAAATAGTTACATGCAAAAAAAATCTGCAAGTAGAATTTCAACACTCTGATATTTCTGATCAAGGCAGACTATGCAATGATACCTTSCACATTAGGGTACTGCAAATGGTGCATGCTAAATTTTTCAACAGGCCCCAAAATACAACTTAATATTTTATCCCACTGAAACACATAATGAAAACACTTCTGTGCTAGAGGTAACTTCATGTTCAAAACATTCCACTGACCGAGAAAGAGGGCCCATTTTTGCAACTCCCAAAATACTAAGATATGCTCCTTATCCCTTTTCAGAGGAAAACAGAAATTAAGGTTTTGCACTTACAAAGGAAGAACTGAGATGAGGCACTACACTAAGAGAAGAGTGTCTGTATTCAGCTATTCTACAATAGTCATTGTCCTTCAAACCTTCTCACTTGATAACTGTGCTATGTAGGGATGCCTCAACTCATACACACACAGATGGACCTTGCTACAACTTGTCCCCTCAAAATAATGACCTGTTAAATTGGTGGTGTGATTAGGGGGAAAAAAGGTAAGTCTAGACTTCCTTTGGTTATACTGCAAAAATWATTMACATKAAAAAATGTTAGTGCTGTTTTCAAATTAAAACCAGGGTGTTTCCCTACTACAGAAATAACATATTTGACAGCCTGAAGATAACCCTTGTCAAATCATCCTGTATACCTTGCATTAATTATGCACAATTCAATTACACACAAGTACAGTTCTGATGAGTTCACTGCATTTCATGCAGCTGGAAGCAATGGTCCTAGTTCAGAGAAACAAATTTGTTCAAACATCTGCAAAATAGTTYAATGAGCTGATGCTCTCTCCTTTCCCAGTTTCCAAAGTATTATTCATTTTTGCTTCCCTTACCATCCCTCTTTATGATGCCCAGAAGAAAGGATTTTTGGATAAAAAGAGAACTGCCAAGATTAGCTCTAAAATGTTTCAGTTACACTTGACAAAGTAGTTGTTGAAATTGTTTTAGTTTACATCAGTTTATCAGTTTCTATATCCAATCTGAGTAYTTGAGAACTTAGTCACTTGGTTGAGGTTTACAAGGTTGCCACATTAGTAACTGAGTTATCRGCACACTGTTGGCTGCTCAGAAACACAGGGAGCAGAAACAGTTTCATTCAAGAACTGAGGATGCATTTGCTGTTTTCTCAAAAGCATAGGAAGACAGTTGGAATGGAAGCACTGTTAAGCAAACATCCGGATCGATGGAACAGTCATTTCGCAGAGCACCGAATGAACCAAGTTATTTTTTAACTACTGCAAGTTCAAGATTCTTAAAAAAGGCTGTTGGGCGGATGAAGTGTGTCATAGCAGTATTGCAACAAGAACAACTAATGGAAAACTACCCTGGCTTCTGTTCCACACAGCTCCTTCTCCAAAAGGCCTGGGCTAAGCCAAGCTCCTCACATTTCTGCCATTTCATTGTTAAAGTCAGACTACCAGTTTAGCCACTACAGGTTTATCAAAAACACACTGCCAGACAGATACATCTTTTGATAAAGCAACATTAAGCTTAATACAAAGGGACCTATCTACTACTAATCCTGTTGATGACTTGTACTAGAAATTGTATTTAATCCCTGACTACCTCCTACTGCATTTCAGAGTTAAGAACTCCTGTTCAGGAGCTGCATTTCGTTCTCTATCACTTCATTATTACAACAGACATAATCTCCAAGGTACCACCTTATTTCCCAGCTAATGCAAATATTTACTTGAACTATTTAATTGCATTTTTAAACCAGACAGGTGATGCCTGATCAAAGTATTTTCCTGAAAGTCAGATACACAACACAGCAGATGTGTTCACGTGGCAAAGCAACCTCAAAATCTGCGGTGGGATCTCCAACACTGGGAACAGTGCAGAGAAACTATAACCATGACAACAGCAAATCACCCAGAAAAAAAGGCTGCAACACCTCCTGATATCAAAACAACACAYGTCCTAACTTCATCCTGTGTCGCCCAAATACAAACAGTTTTCTTCACTCCAAACTGGCACTTTCGATCTTGATCTCAAGAGCAAATTTGAAACCAGCTCCTTCTGCTACACAAAAAGAGCAATGGATCAATTTTAGAGAATTATTCAAGAACTTAGAAAACCAAAGTCTCCAGGACCTAAAGAAAAGCATGTTAAAATAATTTGCTTTTTCATCTCTGCTTGCACAGAAAGTTGGACAACTCAAAACATCTGGATATGAAGAAACTAGTAAGATTTGAAAGAAATTTAGTCTCATTTACTCCTGATTTTTTTTAAACAGACTCACCTGAACGCAACCATATTAACTTCTGCCATAAATAACTTTTTTAATTGAACAAAAATTATTTATGGCAGATGTTAATCCTTTGCTTCAAAATGCACAGAAAAAACCTCATTCCCCTGACCACTTGAATCCTGGTAAATCCCCACACAGATTCCAGAAACACTTAAAATCCACACCAGAGGACTGCCCAGCAGCCCTGGTGACCTTCCTGTCTCTCTCTCCTTTCAACCATRCCAAAAAAGTCCCCAGATTTTAGAGGCTTCTTGGCACTGTCTACTCCTGGGTAAATCTTCTAAAATAGAGAAGATTCCTCTTGCTTTTTGCAGACTTAAACCATTYTCATTTCAAAATGGAAATTCTCTTCTACACATACACACACAAGTCCTCAGCCTTGTAATTTTCACTACAAAAGCTCATTTCACATCAGTTGCATTTGTTGTAAGCCAATTTTCTTCCTTCACCCAAAATCCCCAGCAGTCATTACACTAAAGTAGTCTTACAAGTTTGAAGCAAGTTATTTTTTCTGTTTATATACCACACAATTTAAAAAGTCTTTCTGAACATCAAAAACCCCACAGAAGATGAGTCTTCTGCACTAATCCAGTTTAAACCTAGTCTTATCTTCTSTGTGTTGATCTCACAGGAAGTTTCTTGGGTGGAGACTTGAGAAAAGTTTTCAAAAGCCTCTGAACTCTATCTAAATTACTAGTGTGGTTTTATTGTACATGCCTACTTTCTACCATCCAAACAGACCTAAACCAGAACATAGTTCCAGAGAAAAACCTCTGCCCTGGCACATCTTTATCCCCCTAGAGCTGAGGAGATCACACACCCCACAGAGCACAGCAATTAACRTCATATTCTACTTACCCTTATTGACATAATCAACGTAGGTTAAAAGATTTTTCCATAAGGCAGGCAAGGGAGCTGAGTGACCAGACTTCAGTCCAAGGCTGCCCAGAACAGCATGATGACAGAACTAGTCATGGAAGTTACGCMTTATCCCAAAAGGAAAAGGTTGAGTTATTCAAAACCATGCTGTGACACAGCACTTGGAATAAAAAGTCAAGTTATAGTCTGTACTGAAAGTTTTAACAGAAACAAACTTGCGCTGCCTACAAAGAAAAACAAAACAAAAACTAAGCACTGAACCTCAATTGCTTACTCCAGGAAAGTATGTAGAAAGACAAGCCCRGAAGAGAATAATTATATGTTCTTCACCATCATCAGACAGTTTTCTAAGAAATGTATCTCTCCTAGTTTCATACACTTAAGAGCACTGTTTACCTCACGTGTGGCAATCCTCCTCCCAACTCTAATGTTGTATCTACCTCCATGACCAAATTAACCATCATTTACGAGCTCTCCAAGACACAGGGCAGCAGCGAGACCCTCATGTAGAACATAAACCTGATCAACACAGAGAATAACTGCACAAAGATGGAGGTGGCAATRCATCTTTGTGGCAATGCACCTGAAGAATGCTTTAAAATGGGGAAAAYATGCCCAAAAGAGTACATTATATTAACACACTTCACAAGTTAAAGCTGAGTGACATCAGCCACATAAGGGAAGGTTGGAATATTCATGAACTTGATTGAAATGATATCATGGGCACATTTATAGAAAAGCACAAGGTCACACTATCAAACTGCATCACGAGGAATTAATCAGTTGGAAGGGTCAGAGCAGGACAAGAAAAACAAGTGACTGCAGTCACCAACACAAAACAGCCGTAAAAGGAGAGAGAATAGAAGCAAAGAGAAAAAAATAGCAKTCAGAGGAAGGGAAGGTTCACAGTCTGCTTCAACAGAGCCTGGTTTACTTAGCATGGAGAAAGGGGCAATCAGCAATAACTTTCCCTAAGCATGCAGACTGCAGAAGGAWCAGCTGGAAGGAAGAGCTAAAGAAACAGCTCCAGGGAACACACACACTTGGAAAGGACRTGTGATATGATCAGCCATGAGTAACTTTAAGAAATCACTCACAACCTTCTTCATGGCAGTTTTCTAAAATACACCCATCATGTTGGGAATGAACAATAAAATCCAGTTCCAATTCAAATCCATGCTAGGTGGTGCACACATGCTACTGCTAAAAGAAATCCAAAACAAACCACAACAACTTCTGCTATATTCACTTGCTTTTTACAGTATGTTAAAGCCCAGGAACCTGTGCAATCTCTTTCAACAAGAGACTTCAGCTTGGCTATGCATCTGACAGTTGGTACTTCTTGGAAATTGATGTTTCTGAAGTTTTATTTCTACAGCCTAACCAAGAAGGTTAAGGAAGAGAAACTAGCAGGGTGGGGAGYGTTACACAAGAACAAATTTATCATAAATCTCAGGACATATTTGAATAGATCACACAAAACTATTTTGACCACAAGCTGGCCAGTGAAGGGTGAAAGCAGCCTTACTCTGTGTACACAAAACCTTTTCAGRTGGAGAGAAGAAAAAAGTCAAAGTAGGTATGAGTCACATTAAAGAATTCAAATATGACTGCTCTGGAATTGACGTGTAGAAGGGGAAGGAGCTTTAAAGCAGAGGGAGTTAACAGCAATATTCATAGTTCACTAACAGTTCCACCAAGGTTTGTTCTTACAGATTAGAGGTTATTACAAATACGACTGTTCCGCTAAAAAAGCGTTTCAACATCCTGCCCCTCCTTCATTTCCTCTCTGTAATCCTTTGGTTTACAGTTTCCAAACATGAACTTCAAGGATCAAGTTATTTCTGCTGTAACCCAAAGGTAAAACCACTAATATGCATTACAAACCACGTTATCATTACAAAACTGGACTTGATCCTCAGTCTGAATGAATACAGATCAAACAATCCCCCATGGAAGGCACAATGAAGTCTTCTTCATAGCAAGGGAAAGACTTCATCACAACAGAAGAGAAAAACCACCCCAAGTATGACAGCAGCTAAAGCAGCCAAGCAGTACTGCTTGCCACATCTCCTGTAAGATATCAAAGTAAAAAAAARGGTTGTTTCATTTTGTTTTTAGATAAACACAGGAGAAACTCAAAGTGTCCCAAACCTGTCACTTGTTACACTCTGCAGACAATATGTTGTAGCACTAGTTTGAATCTCTTTCCTATTTAGGTCACAGTTCCTGCTACTCCCACAAGTTACTGTAGGACAGAGAAACACCTCACATTGCCACTATTACTTTCAGTGAACGTGGCAGTATATTGATTTTTGCTTTGTATAACTGGCAGTTGGTTTCATCACTACTCAGCAGAACAAGAATCTTAACTGAAGTTACTCTACAGGTGCATGAGAAACTCCCAAAGTAGAAGATGYAGCACATATCAGCAGACTCATACCTGAAGAAAAAAAACAGCATTTATGCTTAAAGAGACATTTGAAACTAAAGGCTGTCTCAAGAACATCAGCGTTACAAACAGTGCTGCTCAGGGAGTTAATAATTGGAAGAGACAGGCAYTGAGAGCTATTCATAGACCTAAAGCATACACTAAAAAGGTTGTAGAGGACATTCCTTCCTTCCCCCTCAAACTCTGGCATCCCCTCCTGAAGTACACTAGCATGCTTTTTTTTAACCCACAGCCTTAAGGCACTAACTTCCAGACTATCAAGCTCCTGAAAGCGGCAAAGAGGAAAAAAAAATTCCCCAAATTCTGCTTGGGAACAGATCTTTTAGGTAATTTTCACCCTTTTGCCACTATTCTCTAGCTGGTGACTGCCACATATGCTACTTGTGAAACGTGTCTCATGGCTCCCTAGAGGTCTTCATATTTTTCAGAATATGTATTAAGACACAAAAAGCCAGAACCACGCTAAGTGGATTTCAATTTAACATGGTAATGTTAAAGATTCAAAACCACAGCCATTGATTGCAAAAACAGATTCACTAAAAAAATACAAGTGCAAGCCTTAGAAGTGCCAGTTTGGATRGCAGAAGGACCATCCTGTGTGTGTGAGCAAAGAGTGGACAGGGAGATGGTTTGAGTGAGCTCACATGGCTTCACAGACTCTGGATACTCTCAGCCCTGGCTCTTGGATATGCCACGGCTACAACACCCAGCAAATGTCAGGGTCACTGGATCCCAAGCCTACCTAGTCAGGGAATGTTTTGTAGAAGGCAGCTCCTACAGTAGCCTAAGAATAGCTCAGTGTATTTATGTAGTACTGACTGTTGGTCATGCCAACACACAGAACAGGGTCAGAGAACTCACTTTCTATCYTTTCTATAGAATATTCCTTACTGCCGTAATGAAAATGGAGCAGGACTTGAGTGATGCTCAGCACCAGGAAGGACAGCTGTTTTTCTGAACAGTTATTCTCTACAAGGGGAATCCAAACAGGATTTTGACACCAGACCAAAGAACTTGAAAAATMCCTAAACAGAAAGCAGCAGAGCAGAGCTGCAGAAAGAACTCAGAGCAAAGCCAAAGGGACTCACAGAGCAGCGATTTACATGAAGCAGAACCTGAGGAGTGGCAAGCTGTGTAAACTACTTAATTCTGCACATGTCCTGTTCTCACACAGTAATAAAAAAAGAGTCACTCCCGCTTCCAACATTCAGTCCTGCTGTCCTCCCTCAAAAAGAAAGAGAGCTTACAGCAGCATGTAATAGTCCATAACAACCTTATAAAACATAAGCACATGCAGGAAAACACAAGTACAGTAATGGAGAAAGAAGCTGGCAACACTTAGGAGGAAAAAAGTTTTTAGACCATGTGAAATTAGCCAGCAGACATCATGCCGGGTTGCCAATTCCCAATAAACACAGACATGCATTTTGTAAAGATGCTTAAATGCCATCTGACAAAAATACTGACTCCCAGTAGAATCGYTCCATACTTTAGGTACCATGTAATACTCATTCTAAAGTTGAAAARGCCTTATGTGCAGACAGAAAGGTTTCCTTTTTCAAGGCCTGTTACTGWAGGAGCTCTTCAAGTTCAAGAATCTTACTTTTTTTTAAAAAACACAGCTGGGCAGAATAGCATCCAAATTCAACAGTATCAGAGGCAGAGACCAGAGGTTCTCCAAACCCTGTGTAAAACCATCAGACTAACCCCTTCAGGCAACAATGTTCAAGGTAAGAAAAACAGTCATCTGTCATTGAAAAATAACTAGGTCAMGAAAATACTCTGCTGTGGTTAGAAAAAGCCCACAAGGCCACTTCYTGACAAAACTTTATGTTCTGTAGAACTCTGGTTTGGAATGTAGTTATCAGTTATGTTTCAGCACAGAAAACTTAAATCTGTTCTTGACAGCAAGATCATTTAAGAAGCAACATCGGGAAAAAAATGTTCCCCTCTAACACTGCTCAACCTAAAAAGCTATTTCTAACAAATCAAGGACTCCATTAATTAGCAATTATAGCTATAAGTAAAGGATTTTTTTTTCATAATAATGAAGGAGAGAATTACACAAGATGTGGATTACCCAAGCTCAGACGCATCTGAAGTGGAGCCCTACATGGACAGCAATTTCCAAGCCCCCTTCCCTCCTCTTTTTTTAAGCTACCTAGACAATCCACCTTTTGCATGGCAGGAAGAGGTGAAAGCATCAGATTTAAGACTGGTATTATCTCCAACAACTTAGCAAAATGCAGATTCACCCTCAGGTGCTTACAACAATACCAGAGTAAATCAAGTCTCAGTTAATGGGGCCTGTTCATTAAAACAGGATTGGAAATACTAMAAGCGTGTGTGAATTCAAGCCTGGTAAAGCTGAAGGTTTTGGGACAGGATCTGCTGGTCCTGTCTGAAGGATTTCTCATCAATATGAACACTTGTTCCCAAAACTCAGACTACACAAGAAATCCCAGAGGTGCACTGGAGCTCTTAGGAAAGCTTTCCTGCTCTAAGACACCCACTTTGAAAGGCTTCCTTCCCTAAATGGCTGCTCCTTGGACAAGTTACGGAGACTAACAGCTCTGGTCTCAAAAAACTTCATCAGTAACCAAAGAATTGCACTGGTTTTATACCARGCACAGAGCTATACATGAACACCATCAGAGGCACTGAAATAGCAGGGATTTGRAGACCACTCATGTTCAGCAGACACCAAATGCTATGGACAGGACTCTCCCACTCATCAGGAAGCATGAGCTCTGATGATTAAGAGCCCCAGGCTACTCTCAGAAGTCAAATACTGGCAACTGGAAACTTCTAGCTTGCTGAAGTAMTTATCTGTAGTACTTTGAACTAAGCTAAAGCTACACAGGTTTTGATATATTAAGTATCCTTCTGCTCCTCTAAATCAGCACTGCATGCACACCAATACATCACTTGTATATCACTTGTCCCCCTCACTATAATAATTTAAGAGATTATAGTTTACTTTTTAATAGATTATTGCTTAACCTGTGATGTCCTAAAATACACTCACAAGAACTAAGCAAATTTAAAAAGCTCAACAGATAACCATGTGAGATCAASTCATATTGTTTTTGTACCACGATATAAAAAGCTGACATTTAAAGGTTTCATATATTAGATCAAATTATAAACTGGGTAGAGAATGTTTCTCTAAACCACCCCACTAAAAGTAAAAATACCTGTCAGATGCTAAAGCTTAGCAGGACCAGGACACTAATTAWCCATGATTCATTAGCCATCCCACAAATCTGTTACTGCTTCCTCATATGGAAAGTTCTTCAGGACTGCCATATTCTGAAGCCTGGCAGTCAGAAGATGACTCACTCACTTTGAGACAAAACATTATTACCTAAATATAATGCCTGTTTCATACAGACATTGTAATCACCATTGTATTTCAAAGRTGAAAACAAGGAAAAGGAATTCAGCTTCCCTTCCTCTGAGTCCTCCTCATACAAAACTCAAACCACAGGGGTGGCAAGGGGAGGGGAGYGAGGAAGGGAAAAACAAATGCTAAAGTGGTTTCTAAAACCAAACCCTCTATCATTTCAAAGCCTGTACAACACTGACATGCTGCAGGGCAACCACAGGAAAGCACAGCTTCAGGGAAGATAATGCCTTACACCAATGCCTTGCACACTGCCATTTGCTTAAGGACATCCTTCAAAAAACAACAAAAATTCAAGTACTTGGAAAACCCAAACTTAACACAAGAGTGGCTGTGAAAAGCAATATTTCAGTTAGCACGTCTTCATCTACAAAACAAAAGAAAACCTGAGAAAACTAAAGCAGCAAGTGATAAGGAAAGCCTGTAATTCAGAACAAAAAAGGATTCAGGTAAACAGTTACTTTTTTCTCACCTATAGAACTTACTGCAAAAAATTAATTCAAGTTCCCAGTAAATACTTTTTGGATAGGGCAGAGGGAGTCTCAATCTCAATTACACCCCAGATTCAAAAAGAATTTGGATGAAGCTGACAAGAAATAGTTTCAACATCTCATTTTGTCTTTAATTAGATGTCCTTTTCTCCAGCTGTAGAACTGTACCTGAACTGTAAAGTTCAAGAAATTGATACTGCAAACATTAACTGCTATCAGAGATGCTTTACTTGAGAAACAAAAAATTGAGGAAAACCAAAAATACTGAAAACCTTGAAATTCAGGCATCCCTCCATTGACATCATCTGGGATCATAAACCCGACAAGATCCATTGCCAAATTAAGTTATGACCTGTCCTGCCTTTCTTAKAGGCAGATGTTAGAAAGTCTATGCAATATTTGTCTCCTTCTGAAGGAAAGGTATTAGATGAGATACCATTCCTCATTTTAGCCAASTAAATTGTTCCCACTTCAACAAAAAATTGTCACAGCACATTAAAGAACTAAAAACCACACCTAAGTCTCTGCACCTCCCCATCACCAGAGARAGATCCTAATGTTTGCTCCTCAAASTCYTCCTCCTTTAAAGTCATTTATGGCACAAATGGTGTCCTTAGACACCTCTACGACACATATTTTGGTGAAAGACTCAGCCCTTTGTACCAGAGTACTTCTGATCTCACCTGGTACAGTGCCTAAACTTATTTAAAAAATTGAAGTTTCAGTTTGCTATGCTGCTTTGCTAGTTATTAAGCATAATACCCAGTTTTAAAAATAAAGATTTTCACACGCTTCACATTAAAAACTATCTGGGAAGGGATGGAAAATGAACATCAGTTTTGCAACACCACAGTGTTAATAGGAACTGTGTAATTATAGATAAGCCTTTTAACTGATGTTAACAAAGTCACTCTTGAAATAGAAAAATTTAGAGACCTCCTACGTTACTTTCACACAACAGATGTGCAGTTCATCTATTTAGATTTAGAAGGATGAAAGAGCCGTACAACTATGCCTGAAATGACAAAATCCAACTCAAAACCGATTGTCAGATAGTAACATAACGCCCAGTGGAAAATACAGATTTCTGACAAGGTTAAAAAGCTGTCTTTAAACTTAAATCAACTACTTATGGCACAAATGCGTACTCTAAAAATAGTTTCATACCTCCCTGAAAATACTACTGCTATTTTAACAAGTTCCTGCTCAAACAATGGACAGAGCAAGAGACAAGCACTAGATGATTAAGAAATTTAGAAGAATGCTATACTGATTTATAATGGCATAAAATAAAGTTGTGTGTTGGGGGGTGTTGTTTTGGTTGTTTGGGGTTTTTTTAAAYRTTTGGAKTTTAGGCCCACTTACAGGCTTTTTATGYTGATGCAATAAATATAAGGAATTTTATTCTTTTTTTTAGGTTTTGAAAACAATTTGATTCTTTTTAACATAAGAATGCTACAGAAGTAGCATCTTTATTTACTTTACAAAGTAAATAAAGCTTAATATGACTGAAAAACGTTCATCACTTTCTACAAAATATTCGTTTCATTAACCTATTTTACTGGAGTATTTAAGAGGTTTTAAATTAAGAGTAACAAATAGTCTAAATGTTTGACTAGAAATGGAGATCTACCTGAATACCTCAGCTGGTCCTACTCAAGTCACCAAAATCTGTAAGAAGCTCTAAGTCCTATACTATTATTTCTTAGAGCAAAAGCTACTGCTCATGTTTAGTTTTCTAACACAGGAAAAATAAAATTTCCAGGCTCAAAAAGCACAGTCATTCACAATTTTTTTTCACAAAACAGAGAGGTGTAGCTGAATACAGGCTCCCAGGCTTTAGGTACCACATTTAATATCTACTATTCCTCCTCTTACTCCTGCAGAAAGTGCTTTTAAATGGAGACTGAAACGTCACATGTTTTCATTAACTAGAGGACCAAGAAGATTAAAGTTCTATTTCCATAAAATACTATCATGACAGTAGGAAAGAGATCCAAAAATACATGACACTATCTTAAATGAGTCTGAATTACTTTTATAGCTCAAAACTGCCTCTGCTTCCCTCAAAAGGCTCTTTTATCTGCTAAGGAAACCACATCCCTGGAGGCATTTAAAAGGCTACAGTGGACCAAATACTAGAAAAATATAAATTGTGGGAAGCAATCATGCATCAACAGAAGAATAAGACAAGATGATTTAAGACATCTTTCCTCAGCCACCACTGTTTTTCACAGATTGATAGCCAAACATGAATAACCACTCAAAAAAAAACTCAACTGCTCTACATTATTTTTTATTTAACTTGAGAATATGAAGGGGTTAATCACATTCCTTAGTAGATGCATATTGCTCAACATCAGAGAGGCAAATTAAACATTCAAATCAAAATACTCAGAAGTTTATTAGACTTGCAGCTCAGGAATACCTGAGCTCTTCCACCAGTGATGGTGCTGCTGGGAGCACCAGTGGACATCACTGAAGTCTGCTCAAGTAATAAATGCCACAGGAGGAGGCATCTCAAGAAAGTGTTCCAACCTTTCACAAACCTGTTCCTCTCCAAAGAACTTCTTTCTGATCTTAGCTATTCTCTGGACTCTTAACTGATTTCCAAAGAACAAATATAGCTTGACCAACCATAGCAGATTAAAGCTGACTTGCACTTCATTGTTCAAAATCCTGCAGGCATAGCAGTAGTTTATTTTCACTCCACCGAAGCTTAGAAAACCTACAACTAYCTTACTGCTCTCATTTTCATTCAGACATTTGTCTTCCAAGACAAGGTTACTCTTAAAGAAAAAACAGTATTTCCAGAGTGTCTTTAGCCTCTTACCCAAGCAGGGGGACACTGCAKGGGCAAAGAGTAGTAAAATGTTCCTTCAGGCTCACTGCTGACAATTTATTTTCAGCTATAAATCATGTTTATGCCTAGAATTACACAAAATGGATTTAAACCACTGATTTACGTAGCTGGGCAATGTTGATACAATCTTGATATTGGAAACACAAATCATGTTCTCTTTTGCTTTCTTGGTTTAYGATCACTTACAGAAATTACTACCATTGGAAAAAAAAAAAAAAATCAACAAATCCCAGAAGTGTTTTTCAAAGTAAAGGTRGGCCAGGATTAGTTCTATTTTTCAAATGTTAAGTTAAAGGCTCCCATAGTAATAGCTATTAAATTTTAAAAAAAGAACTAAAATTCTGTTCCTGGTTCAATTGCTTCATTCATAGATGTTCTTTTAGGTCTTAATCTTATACAAAGGGGAACTACTAGTGTTACATATCTGTATTTGCAACCATTTTATTGATCCAAATCAACCCCAGCCCAATCCTTCTCTACATATTACTCATCTATATTGTATTTTCCACAAACCATATTCCAAAAGCCAAGGACATCCCGGGTGCCCTGCAGCACAAGATATCCACATATAGTGCAAGGACATCTACCACCTATTTTATCTGAGCAGTGCTGCACCATCAATGCACCACTGAATTGTGACATTCATGCACAGGTAGAAAAAAAATCAGACCTACATTCTGACCAAGAGATGCTGTACTACATCTTRCAAGTGAATCACAAGAGCTTAAGTGATTAAGAACTGCAATCGTATTAAAGACCTTCCCCAAACCACAGCACACAGCCTTTGCTGACTGCACTGCATCCACAAGCAGAAATTACCTACCCCAAATAACCTGTTTGTTCCCATTTAGACAGGAGGCTACGAGAGACAGGCTTTACATAAGCATCTCAAGCTATTTAAAGCAACYTGTTTACTATTTACAGAACACAATCTGAATGAACTTCATGAGCCAGTACTTAACCTACTTTAGCCAGTGCAGCCCTGACTCACAGGGCAGGCACCCTGTGAGCTTARTGAGGGACTTGCTATCATTACTTTATCTTGTACATGCTAAAACAGCAACCTGGGAGAGAACCTAACACAAGGGAGAGGCTACTTCACCACACTACTCACATCCATTGTAATTCTGCCCTTTTTTTCATGTCCATTCTTGGGTTTTAGTTACAGCTATGCAGCTTGGCAGCATTAATCCATTTTGCTGTCACATAATCAAAGTGAACAAGTTTACTGTAACTATGCCTAACAGGGCGTAACTTGAAATCTTCTGGACAACAAGAATTCCAAGAATCAAGAAGAATGCATTCATGGTTATTTGGCTTTAACTTAGTGAGGTCACAGCATGGCTAATTCATAAACCTGCYCACATACTGACCATTACAGTAACTTCAAAGGGCAAAAAACAGCCATTGACTGGTAGCTCTCAGACTGCAACCACACATTTACTTACCCTGGTTTATGTAACTAAATAAAATAATTAGTATTACAGCTCGCCCTTGTATCTATTCACACTGGCTTCTACAAAGTGGCCCACACAAAGGGAAACTCAAGTACAYGGGTGCAGAAACTGAAGAAGGGAGATCAGGAGTTAGCAGGAAAGTCTCTAAGCATAGCAGCAGTCACCTGACCCAAATTCASTTGCAACACTGCTGCTGTGTTCTGCCCTTGATTAAGTACTGCCTCCTCATCTCACCCTTCAGGGACACACATCCACCCCCAGATTTCACCTTTGCTTTGTGGACATTTTCAAACTGCTGTAGAAATCACTACCAACTAGACCCTCTGCTTATCGTCCCATCTATGTGATACTAATTTTGCTGTTTTGGTCAAAGTTGACATCTTTTGACTCGTATGCTCACACTCACCCTGTGAGAAGCCCTCCTTAATATATGGAGCCACCACATCACTGCCATCTGCAGCATAAAGGCAASAGTCATCAAGCAATTTCAGCTCCATTTACTTTATGGATCAAAGTTATCCAAGCGTTTTGAGGAGCTTAAATTTCAAGAAAGACTAAATCAAGCATTCAGGTGCTGCAGGCAATGAAGAACTGTTTACAAAAATTAAACTGTTGTGTTAACACTGTGAAGGCCCCAGATATGGGGTTAAAAAGGCAGATTATCAACRTAAAAGAGCTCTGTCAGTAGTTGTAAGAGTTTGAACCACTGATGCACACTCTGAAGGCTCCAAGATGCACACTGGCAAGAGCAGGCCATGCTGGAGGAAGTATCACATTGCACATTCATTGTTCCTGCATCCCTCAAAGCAGCTGTTGTGGTTGGGCAGAGAGCCAGCTATAGCTTTGGCCTGACCTGCTGTGGCACTTAGGATCTCCCTCAGTGCCAAGAAAATCCACTGCTATAAAATCCAGGTAACTTYGAAGCATTTCTAAGAAAAGCAGCACCCTGTACTAGGAAATTATAACTTCAGTCTCTGAGTTGTTTGACTGTTTAGAGGCCCTTAAAACTCTTCAGTGTTGTCTTATCAGTCTAATGTTAATTAATGAGATGCCATAGCCTTGAACAGTTGAAACTATTGCTCATGTGGATAAAGTCAGGYATTTTCTACTAACTATTTAAACAAACCAAGGACCACTTCAGAGAAAACACTGAAATAATTTGGGATTTTAAGTATGATAGCAGGATTATTATTTTCTGGAGCCTCATRCCACCATATCAGGGGAGGAATAACACAAGACTGTGGAACACCAGCAAGACTTCAAGCTACAGTGTGTTGTTTGATCTGAAACAGAATTAGACCTCACTGTCACAGTAAAACTTGCTTACGCACCAGAAAACATGTGCAATCTCTTGGCTGCTCTTTCCTTGTCGTACCTCAGGATCAACTGACATAATTCATGAAGCAGAACACTGGAAAAAAACTCAGCAGTTTCCACTTCAGTAAAGAAACATTTCTCTCCTCATGCTGCAGTTAGCAGTCTAAACACCACCTTGACTCATTCTGTGGCAGCCTCTGAGACACAGYGGATTTGCTGCAGGAGAGCACAAGCCCAGGGAGGATCTTTGCCACACACAGGCATCTCCAAACACCAGGGTGACGGGATGTCTGCTGCCATGAAGGAAGGCTGGCACTGCTCACTGGAGCCAGCTTCTCATTTGGGTGGATGTGAACCAATGCTTAGCAGGCACAGAGACCATTTTCGGCTGTTCTACAGCTCCTACAGCTCTTCTTGCACACAAAACTGAATGGAGAAAGTAATTTTGAGCCTTCAGGGGCTGAAAACAGCTATTATGTTTTGTTATCTTTTCCTACAGTCTTTTCCACTTGTTTTTACAGCTSTCTTCATGTCCTAGATGGTCTGATGTTTCACAAGTTTGTATTTTCAGCTTCTACTCTAGAAAAAGATCCTTCCAGAATTTARCACTATGTGAGAGCTAAGCAGTGGTATACAGCAACCTGCCTGAAAAATTCAATCTTTCCATACACATCAATCACTCACTTTACTGGACATTAATGTACCATTTTCCATGAGAATTGAAGATATGGCATATTCCTTCCCAAGAGAGCATGAAAACCTAAACCAGAGGGGAAGTGCAGTGAAATGTGAAGGTYTGTGGAAGAATAAAACAAAGTACATAGAAATAAACAGTTTATGGTATTAAGAGCTGTCCAATTTCTTTACCTCTTTTTAATATTCTGATTTGTGCCTTTATTTAAWGATGCAACAGTGGAGGGAGAAAGCCATGAGCAAGTACAGAAATTAAGAATAGCACAGATTAATAGACTGATAATCATCTGAATGATCATCATCATCAATGATTTCTGAACTTAAAAAGCAATGACAATGGAAACTTTGCTTTCAGAATTAGACTTCTGATTTTCTAATTTATCAAATTATCAGGGACTGAAGCAGGAACCAACGAGTATGTTTTCAGAACTCAACTAGTAAAACCACCAGTTCAGTAATGAAAAAAAATCTCCACAACAAACAATAACCAACACTAAAACAAAACCAAGAAAATAGAACACATCAAACCAAAAAACCCTTTTCATCCCCATCTGCCTCTAAAGCTTCACCTACCCATAGCTATTCAAGATCTTCATTCAGATATAACAGCCCTTGCTTCAAGCTAAARTAAATAAATCATTTAGGGCTGATAAATATTGATTTGAGAGAATTCCTTGCTGTGAAGCCTTAAGCAACTTTAGCAGGTGTTTCAGTSTCAGCCTCTCAGGACACAGAGCACTGGCACAAATGTCTGCAGCCCCAAAACCTTCATCTTCAGGCAGCCAACCTTCAGATCTATCATAAATCATATTTAACCTATGTTAAGTTCTCCACAAGCACTATTACCTAACTGCTGACCTGGTTTTGAGCAACTACGTGATAAGTTGAGCTTTTTAGGAAGATTTGAGAACATCAAAATATTTGCAGTAAAGCTTAGAACAAAAATCCTTAACAGCACTTGTTTTCAACCGAGGTCTTTCATGAACTGACTTGGAAGTGAATTTGAAATCACAGAAAAAGTATTTTTGGAAACAATAAGGAGCCAKCAAGATACATGAAAGGACGGTCTTACTGAACTTCTCCTAATGGTAGCCCTGCTCTTCACTGAGCTATATGCAGATATAGGACACCTTGCATGACACTTCAAACCAAGCCTTCTGTAGTATTATCTCATGATATTTTGCACAGCAGTAATTTTGCTTAAGACCACAACRTAAGTTTCACAGAGTATACATCTGCAAGGTTTTAGGGCATGGAGAGAAGGTAAGATAGAAATACTTCTAACAATGTCATGGGTAAGCAAGGTGTCATTTTAAAAAACCCCAATATTTCTTGGAAACTTAATCCAATTTCAAATGTTTCCAGTACTTGCCTAGTTTTAAAACAGGTGTTTTCATTGAAGTTTAGCATGTTTGGAAACGGATGTATTTCCAAGCTATACTTTGTGCCTTTGATTTAATACACAGTAGTAACTTAATAGGAAGATTCTACTGGAAGAGATGGAGAAAAAACAACAGGCCTTGACACTGTGGAATAAACTTGGTTGCATAAACTGCTCAGTTTATCATGAAATTATGRTTTCAAAATAGGTCTTACAGGAAAAATCAGTGAAGAGTGGCTGAATGCACAATTGAGTATCTCAAGCACAATTCTGCAGCAAATCTGAACAGTCAAAAACCTTCCTATAGACATGGGCTGTAACAGGTTTCCTCTATACACATTTTTCTTAAAAGGCAGCAGATCTGAGCAACTGAAACTATTCTGCAGCCTGAAATATTGCATCTCACCTCAAGAGCTTGAAGAATGCAAGCATCAAGTCCAGCCAAAAAAAGGGGCAGGTTTTGAATTTTACGTAAGGAAACCTGCATTAGGCCACACAGGCAGTTGAAAGGCAAATCCAATAATACTTCTGGTCTAGATTAGCAAACTAATCCCAGCAGTGATTAACACAGAGAAACAGGTAAGATCTGATTAGCTAACTAGTAAACTTGCATCTCAGCCAAAACTCARAACACTGTCTAGTCATACCTAGAACAGAACTGGTTACCAGCCTTGTCAGTAAGTAAACAGATTGTTCTACCCCCACAACTTCATTAAAAAAGTTGTATTTTCAACGAAGAAAATCCTTTGAAATGTGAGAAAGTTGTTCCACAGGAGAAGGGTAGATGCCATCATACAGACTTTTAGCCTAATGGATATAAATTACTTAACCTCAGTTCCAATATCCTGCTAGTATCCCCCCATGCATTTCTATGTGAAGTCTCCTGACACCAGAATATCACAAACTGGATGCTTTAGCCAACCATCCCATTCCACTGAGCTTTTCTTTTGCACAGTGCATCACATACAGAGGCACTGATGCAAACTATCTCCTTTCCTTCCATTTTTAATGCTACTTTTGCAAATTGCCTCCTCCCCACTACTCAYAACAGATCTATCACACAAACCTCCCAAATCTGGTATCTACCAAAGGCAGTAGGGTTATGAGCACAAGCACAAAGTGTTCTCTGACCACACTGTTAGATTCAGTTGTGCATTTTGARCTGTAGCATTCAACTGTGTGGACACAGAAGCTCCAAAAAATGAGCTGTGTACATGCATTAATATTACATGCAAAGTATAGACAGGAACCAAAGTTTTCGAATCAGCACCTCTACTCTCATGAGTAGAGAAGTAGAATTCTGAATGAAACTGTGGAGTAAAACATCTCTCCACTGAGCTGGAGCACCTGCAGTTGCCATATCAGAATACTATCTCTCTTTCCAACTGCTTATGAGCAGCTTCTTTAGTTAATCCATTTATATGGGGGTTTGCTCTTATTTAGCTTTATGGAATTACTGAAACTAAGGGGAAGCTGAACCAAACAGATTTGCACTAAGATTACTCAAAAAATCATTGCATTTGGGAACACAGTGGTATAATTTTTTTTGTACCCTGTCTACTCCATTCCCCATGGCTTTTTTGCTTTTCCAAAAGAAAGCCATTTTTCTGTGGCRTCTAAGCATGCTTTCAGAACACTCAGCATTCTCTATCAAGTAGAATGGACTTCAAGAACTGGGTTTCACAAGCAAAATGTAAGTTGCTTTAGGGTATAGCAYTGGCAAGAACAAGCAGCCTGCTCTCCTGCTGAAGGTGATAGAGGGCACAAGCAAACCTGCAACATCTACGAATTAGTGCAGCTGATCTAGAAACAGCCTTTCTGCAAGAGCTCCCTTCCCACAGCGAGGAAATTAAAATCTCACCCGTGTCATTTTAAAAAAGTCTAACGATGGCCTGTTCCATCGTACATCCTCCTCCCGTCTGCGCTTCAGCCGGCTTTTCTTTTCGTTCAGGACGCAGGGCTGCGAGCGGCACCTCAGCAGGCCCTGCCGCCGGCTGAGCTCGGGTGTGGAGGTGGGAGTGCTGTTGGCTGAAGGCAAGAGATTTCCTGTCTCGGTGATGTGCTCCTGGGAGAGGGAGAGGCGGCGCCTTGGGTTAAAGTCACAAGGGCCTCCGGAATTCCAGCGGGTGCTGGAGCTCGTGCTGCCCTCGCTGCTGTCCACAAACCCGCTGCTGGCAGAGGAAGGTCTGGGTACTGGAGAGGTGTTGAAGCTGGTGATGGTGAAGACGTTGTTTAGGGACAGGATGTTCTGTGGCAGGCTGATGCTTGTGCTTCTCTGCAAGGTGGCACTTCCGTGGCTGTTGCAGCGCTGCAAGGTAGCGCTGCCGCCGCTGTTACAGCGTCTCTTTGACACAGGAGTCCAGACCTTGGAGCTGCCGGGCTTCCAGGGGGAGCGGCAGCGAGCCAGCTCGTCCGGCTCCGACAGGGACCTGCAGTGGCGCTTGGTGGGCGGTGCCAGGGGCTGGCCCGAGTTTTCATTAAGGTTTAATTCACTGATCCATCCTGACACCATGGACGTGTTGGAAGATTCCTGCTGCCACTGCAGGCTGCCATTGCTGGCAGCGCTGCTGCTGAACGGGCACACTGGGAAAGGGTAGGCTGAATTCCTGGTTGTGTCAGGCTGGATTGGGTAACCCCCATTTAAAGCTTTCCAAGGACTGTCTTCTGAAAGCGAGAAAAAAAACAGGATACAGGTGAAAGATGAAAAGGGAAAGAACAATTTGTTTTAAATCTAGTTTAATGTAAAGCCATCAAAGTCAAGCATAGAAGGATGGGCCAGGTCTCAATCCAAATACCCCGGTCGCAATCCAAATTTTACACTGTATGTGTTCAATTTTAAAAAAAAGGTAGAAAATTCAAAAAACACAAAGACCAAAGTATTTCAGGAACAACTCAGGCATTCCAGTATATACATACCAAGTTAAAACGTTTTTCTTTATACTGAGGGRAAGTATGTGCTTTTCAGTGAGCAACAGGGACAGTTTCCTAGTGCACRGCACATACCACAGTTAAAACAAGTAACAGTGAACAGCCTCAAGTACAACCAAAACAGATTAACAAATAACGTGAGAAGCCATAAGGGAATTTTAATTTTCTTTTATGCAAGAGCAGGATAATCTCTTCAGACTGCTGTTCTTCATTTAGCTCTTACACTCTTCTATTAAGAACACCTTACTAAAGAAAACTTGCAAAGGGTGTTCACATCCTCTGGTCTGAAAAGCTTTATTTCAAATTAGAAACAGCATAAAGTTAAATCAGACTGCAGATTGTTGCCTTTCCCCCTTACACTCTGAATATAAGAAAAAACTCCAAATCTTAATTCAAAGCATAAAATAAAGTATCCCTTAAGAACCTCCTGCAAGTTTACTGTGAATGCAGACATAGTTCACAACTTCTCATCTGAAGTGGCAACGCTGGGTTAAAAGCAGTCTGCCAGCGCAGCCTCTCGCTCTTTTGTGAAGCGTTTCTTTGAGAACATTCTGCACATTTTACAGCTGTTCCTCCACATTATACAATGAAGTGTAAGAAGAACTACAGCAGACTTTGGATTTGCAAATTGAAAAGCAGCAAAACTGTTGGCCAGCTAACAGTGCTTCATGCTTGGTTAGAAAATTTGCTAATTTAAACCAATTAGCCAAATAAGTTTCACTTATCCTGGCTTTAAAGAAAGAATATTTAAAATACCCTTTTTTTCCCATACACCTATTATAAGAACCTAGGTACAGCCTAAACACTAAATACTAATATATTCTTATKGCTGACTTTCTAAACTAAGTTTTAGCGTAATCAACAACTAAAAGATTTGCTGAGTAGCTTTAAAAGTTGCAAACCCAAATAGTTGTACATGTTCCATGCCCAAAGTATGTCATGGATTATCCTGTTTATTTGGATCTTATTTAAAGAACACCCTATTGTCTCAAAATCATTTAACTGTGCAGACAGCTGGCCTATTCAAACATGTTTTATTAGAATTCCTCTGTCCTTCCTCCTCCATTCTTTCAGATGGGTACAACCACATACTGTGCTTTGCCTTAAGCATGCAAGCTCTTCAAGGCAGGGACCATCCATAATTCAATGCAAGTAAAAGAGCCAACACAATGGGATCCAAATAATGTTTGAAACTCCTAGCATCTACTATAGGACAATTTCTTAGCCTGAACTTGCCTGATTTTTAAAAATCCTTAGGAAGCTTTCTTCCAGGCTGGGAGGCTTATTTAAAAATTTAATATWAAAAAMAAAGTCAAGAGTTACACTTGTGCTTTAATTGTTTACATGGTAGAAGTATCTAATTGTTTAAGCTGGAAATGAGCTATAAGATCAGAGTCCAGCCATTAACTCTGCAAAGTCCACCACTAAACCATGTCCCAAGTGCCACATCTACATGTCTTTCAATTACCTGTAGGGATGGTGTTTACAACCCCTGCCCTGGGCAGCCAGTTTMAATGCTTGACAACCCTTCTGGTGAAGAAATTTTTCCTAACATCCAATCTAAGCCTCTCCCCGTGCAATCTGAGGCCATTTCCYCTTGTCCTGTCATCTGCTGTTTGGGAGAAGCCTTTCACTCATGCATTAGACAGGTTACCTTGTTAGAGAAGGAGACCAGGTTGGTCAAGCAGGACCTGGGTGTCACATAACAAGCCTCCAGCCACCTGGAAGCTCCCCAGCAAACCCAGACTACTGGGAAATGACAAAAAGTAGCTCAGTGAACCATGAACTCCCTCAGCCTTCTTGGGYGGATCCCATCTGGCCCCATAGATCTGTGTGTGCCTAAGTGATGCAGCAGATCTCTGACCATTTTCCCTTTAATGATGGTGGCTTCATTCAGCTACCCATCCCTCTTTTCCAGCTCAGGGAGTTGGGTAGCCAGAGAACAACTGGTCTTACTATTAAAGACTGAGGCAAAGAAGGCATTAAGCACCTCAGCTTTTCCTCATCYGTCCCTATATGCCTCCCTGCATCCAGTAAAGAACAGAGACTCTCCTTAGCCCTGCTTTTGTTGCTGATGCATTTATAGAAACATTTTTTTATTGTGTTTTATGGCAGCAGCTACATTAAGTTCTTGYTGGACTCTGGCCCATCTAATTTTCTCCCTGCATAACCTCACCACATCCTTGTAGTCCTCCTGAGCTTCCTTCCACTCCCTCCAAAGGTCAACTCTCCTGGCTTTTTTTCTTCAGCCTTGAGCTCCAGCCAAAGCTCTCTGTTCAGYCAGGCCAAGCACACASGATAGCCTGCTCCTGCACCTTGAACATTTCCTTCTATAGCACATCCAACCTTCCTGACTCCTTTGTCCTTCAGGACTGCCTCCCAAGGGATTCTRTCAACCAGCCTCCTRCAMAGGCTGAAGTCTGCCCTCCAGAAGTTCAAGGTGGYAGTTCTAATCCCTGCCCCATCATTTCTCCAAGAATCACAAACCCCAGCCACTGTGCAGCCTCTGACCACCACATCACTCACCAGACCTTCCCTGTTCAAACCCAGCAGGGAATCCCCCTGGTTGAGCTCACCCATCAGCTGCATCAGGAAGTTTTCTTCCACCCAGTCCTAGACTGTTTCCTCTCTGCTGTACTGTATTTCCAGCAGACATCTGGTAAATTGAAGTCCCCCATGACAACAAGGAGTGGTGATTGTGAGACTTCTCCCAGCTGCTTATATTTTGTCTGCCTCTCCATCCTGGTTGGGTGGTCTGTCAGATTCCCATCAGGATACCTGCCTGGTTGGCAATGCTATTTAAGATAAGGCACCATTCGCTTTTGAAACCTCTCACAAACCAAGATTCACTTTTTGTGAGGAAACCCACTGAGCAAATTAAAGTCCTCCATGCTTAGAGAAAACATAACATGTAAAATTTCAACTCCACCTCTTAATAAAGCAGCCCACAGTTTACATATCAATAAGTGGAATTTTTGTTTTTTCCAGATAAAACTAACTCTTATTCTAATAGGAYCAAGGGGAAATAAAAAACAATTTCTGTGAGGGCACTGGACTTCAACTTATGGTTTGCATCATGCTAAATGTTTTATGTAGCAAAGAATATAATAAGGTGTRCAAAGATTTCTACCAGCTGATGAATCTGAACATCTTTAATATGAAAAGCAGAATTAGCGTGCTTCTGTACACTAAGGCAGATATCAAACCAAAAAAAAAGTGTTACAAGGGCTTTTTACTATGCAAAGCAGATCACAAGTACAAAACTAACAACCAGCTATTCCCAGTATTGTTCAAAGACCAGCTTAAACCAGCAGGCTCTACAGCAGCTCCATCCCCCTCACCTTATTTACAAAAGAAAGGCTGCTTGCTATACCAATTACCTCAGTAAAACACAACTAAGGTTTCTGAAGAACTTACCATTGATTTCGAAAGGGAACAAGCTGCCACTTTTATTCAGCTTCTCAGATGAGTACTGAAATCAATCAGAAAAAGAAAAGTTTTAACTGTGGAAAGAGTCAGCATTCACTTCAAGGAAACTGCATGCAGTTTTTAGTTTTTCTATATGTGCATTTAACAATGCCTTTAAAAAGATGGGGTTTTCCAATGCATCCTGAAGAAATTCCTGAACAGCTGATCTTTATAAACAAAGCCTCTGGCATCTRATTATTTGTAATGTTTTCTGATATACTGCTAAGTATCAAACCATTTCAAGAGCTGCAACATTAGCCTATGTGAATAAACTGGAAAATTAAGAGTGATAATTCATCCTTAATGAAAAAGCTTTGATCCAATTCTCATTTCAGTAGAAAGGAAATTACAAACTGGCAGTTGGGTTTCCATTTTCAGTCTTAAGGCTAGAAGGCAAAACACTTCATCTTCAACTAAGAGACAGGAATAGCTTTATCTAAATTAAATATACAAGCTCTTGAAGTTCACCACCATGAACTGTTTCCAATCAGGYTTTATTAGTATTTTACATTTTCTTTAAATCAGTGCAGTTTTTTTGTTTCTTCAAAGTAGAAAAGCCATTGGAAAAAAAAATCTTGCCTATCCCCAAAACATCTTTTTCACACTGACTGCTTTTTAAATCTCAGCTTATTGGTGGTGGTTCACTGCTCAAAAACAACATAACATCCATGCTTAAAACAAGGTTTGTGTGTAAAGGCCTTCAATTCAAGCCTCATCAGTAGCATCTGCAAAGTAAGACAAGCTTGTAACTAATTTTACCTAAAAAATATTACTATGAAGGCATTCTTAGTGATCTAGATTTCTCAGACAAAGCACACAGCTTGCAATCCAGCCTCCTATAMAGGAGCTATAAATAAGTGGCTCATGGCTGCATCAGCCCAAGGGTCATTATTCACTCCCCCACCATCACCTCAGGATGGAGAGGAAGATTGCTTTAAAAAAGAGCAACACACTTTATGTGAACATTGTTCTTTGTGTATAGCCAAAGAAGATAGCATTGTACATACACTTCCTTTCCAGATACAAAGTCAATTTTTAAACAAACATCCTTGGGCTACAAAGCTTTTTTTTTTTTTTCTGTAYAGCAGCACATAGTRCTAGTGACAACTTTATATCCTTGAGCCCCACAGAGACAACACTGAGCTGTGATAATATTCCCTTGGTGTTATTGTTTTAGAGGTAGGAAATAACAGAACAGATGAAAGGATAGGACAGCAATAGGATTTTTAATCTTATTTTTATCATCATCTGCATATGAGACAATCTGTTTAATTTTTACTTAAAATTTGCCTCTGTAGATGCATTTATAACCTCCTTTTAAACAAGTTACTTTATGTAAATAGCAGAACCCCAAGTTTAAAGATCCATTGGATTTGCTGTTAATYAGTCTAATTCAAACCATTTSAAGCCTGCAACTTGCYAGCTACATAGAATTCACATTTAAAAAGCCAGTATCCATCCTCTACTCTGATCAGGTACCAGCTTCATGTGAAACACAKGAGCACATTAAGGTAACAGTAGTTATATTTCAGCTGTCCCTGAMGGGGAAATGGACAAATTAGAGACTTAAAGATAAGGTCTTCCAACTAATTCTTSCTTTCCAGCTTTCCCCAAATGAAAGGCAATACCAACCTATTCAACTATTAGATAGTAACTAAGGAAAACATGCTTTTGGAACAAAGTYCTATGTCAAAAAGTCTTATAGCTAATTTATCCTAAACCAGACGGAAAAGGGCAGCAAGGTGAGTTCATATGAGCATAATAGGGGTGTTGAAAAGACTATTTATTCACACAGGCCAAGATGAGAAACTCAAGGACAATCCTGTGTTGCAGCTGATACTTAAATTTTCACAGTTTTCAGCCAAATGCATCTTTAAGAAAGTTCTCTTCACGAATGTTTAAGTCATTTGATTACATACACTTTTACCACCTTAAAAAGCTTTGTCCATCAGGTAGAGACTAAACAAACTTTGACAGCTGCAAAGCACTGAAASCATTTTTCAGGGGGAACATGGAAAAAGTGGGATCACATGCACACAGACTATTTGTACTCCAGAGAATTTCAATGCTCTCTAACTCACAAAGAAACCTCGTCCTTACAGCTATTTCTACCCAGGTTCTGGTGAAATCAGAGCTCAGTTCTATGGCAAAGCACACATATTGCCTCTGCAACTTGGGGTCGCTCATACAGAATCCTGCTAAGTCACAAAAAAAATTTCTTTGCTAATTCTTCGGAGATTCAGACCAAAAACCTTAAAAACACTACACGTGACATCACATGTTGAAAGGGGGAGTAAGCTGCACTATTTCAGCAAAAGCTGAAAGCACTGAAATAAGGGCTGAGTGACTAAGAAGACAGTAAGTAACAAATCTCCTTTACAATATATGCTTGGCTTTCTATAACTGAAACTAAAATACTTGGAAACAGTGTCTGCTGGTATGTCTTAAAGGTGTCTGGAAGTCCAAACTTGAGTAGACTCTGTCAGGCTGTAAATTCTTAATAGGAGGGAGGATTTTTTTTTTTTTTTTTTTTCTGTCAGGCTGTAAATTCTTAATAGGAGGGAGGATTTTTTTTTTTTTTTTTTAATCTATACAGCACATGGCACAAGTCCCATTAGATATTACTGTAAGAGGGCACTGAGCCACTTTATCAGCTCTCCTGGGCTGGCCACTCTCTACCCTCCCCCATTCATTCCCTTTGTGCTATGATCTACTTGATGCTTCCTCAATGAAGACTTTCTTTTATGATTATGCTTAAAAAAAGAATCCAATTGCTAAGAACCTGAACAGGGAAGTCTGCTACCCACTGTGTGAAGGCAATCTTCCTTAGAATAAGTCCAAATTATTCAACAAGGTCACTCTCCTGAAGAGGAAACACATCCATCTTGCAACTACTGCTTTTTGAATAGATGTTAAAACATTCACCAAGGTCTCATGCCTCTGGAGAATTTATTAGGGAAATAATGGCATATCTTAAGATAAACACACAAAACAATGAAACTACAAGTTTCACCTGAGGTTAGAATTGTTTGCTTCATGCCAAGAAGTGGATCTACTTKGAAATGCTTGCTCACAAAAAGAAACTCTTTTGTGCAGTTGGAGAGACTATGCTCAAAAGAAAACTAAAGGTGCGATACAACATTTAGGGTAGTGCCACAAGTTTCAGTTGGTTTTCTGAGTCTTAACAGTTGTTCTTTCATTAAAATATTCACTTGAAAAGACACCTAGTCTGAACTGAGTAAGTGGAAGAGCCATGCAAGCAGAGCTGACAATGAGTTATAATTTACATGACTAATTTTAAGTGTTCTTTGCTAGCAGAAGCCAACTGTAACAAAAATAATTCTGGSTTTTCTTCTACACTTCAATGTACTGCATTAGGAACTTCACAGCCTGTGCTATCCCTCCTCATTATTCTCAGAATGACAACTTCATCTTCATACTTTTTAAATCAATGGCTTTAATTTCAAGGCATTTTTTCCACTTTCCAAGTACAGGCGAATTCCTCCAATTTATCAGCATCCTTTCCAAACCACAGAGAAGACACTTTTTATCATTCAAGTATTAACTTAACCACCACACCAACGTGACTTGGTTTGAATAGGCCATGCCAAGATCTCCATTCCTCTACCAAATATCCTCCAAATGTGACTGAATATCAAACAGATATTCAGTGGGAAGGAACATTTGGACCTTTTCTCAGGATGTAAAAAAGTGATTAAGTCAAGTCTTATGATCAGTGGCTTTTTCTCTGAGGAAGTCAATCTAATTCTAAATCTTTCAACACAAATAAGCCTCAAAATTTAAAAATAATGGAACACCACACTCCTTTAAGGGGTTTCATAGCAAAACTTGTTCCTTTCACAAATCTTTGTCTGGCAGTGCTCATGTTTCCTTAATACCACACCTTGAAGTCTTATAGCTCACATACTGTTACTTCACAAACSAACACGAGATTCTATACAATATGAAAAAAGGTACAAGTTTAATCAGAATACACAGAAAAATCCAAGACTTCTGAGCTCTATGAGAATTCAAGTGAATAGAGAACAACTATTTGATTTAATGCTGCTGTCAACCCATGAAAGCCACTATGTGCTCACAGAACTTCTCAGCTCTGTTGTGAGGTAGAGTTGAGCAACTAGGGATACTACCTTGTGAGCTACAGCACCCAAACTGAGAAAAAAAAAAAAGCCTGGGACAATCTTCCTGCTTCTACAGCAGGTCACTCAGTCATTCTCCAAAAGGCAGGTGCAGGGCAAGGCTGTACAACATAACTGAGCATGCACAGGCTGAATTACACCAGCTTGGAAAATTAGCATGTCATTTAACAGCAGTAAAAAGCTGCAGCCAGTATTTYACAACATAAAAGAGAGGTACTTGATCACCACACAGCTTACACAAATGAAAAAGTGTACTATGTCCTATACATGTTGTCTTTGTGCCCAGTTCGGCTGCACAGCAAATAGCTTTGAAAGAGCTATTATTTTTTCTTTTAACACCCTCATTCATGAGCTGTATTACAGAATAGCTTTTCCCCAGCTCTTTTATCTACCAAGTGCCAAAACACTTGTGCAGATGCACTGCAAAAGGTATCACAAAACTGATAAGGTTTAACTACATTAACCCAGGCAAGAAAAGTTGGTCTTAATCCTCAATCAGCTCACGATGTGGTTCACCACATGGTGTCACAGAACTTTGTGCCAGCACAAGTAACAAAAGGTGCAGGCAAGATCACTTCACAATTGCTCTGAATTGCTGCTGCTATTAGAAGAAACTACAGCATTAACCAGAACTTCTTGCCAAAAAGCTTAAATGTGCTTGCACTGATACCAGACCCCCACCAGCAGTCTTTTAGTGAAATTTAGCAATTGTCATCACCAGGAGAAAAAGCACCCTTTTTACCATTTTAGGTTCACATTGTATCCAGGAAGCCATTCTTTGCTTCCATGAATCCTTTTTAGTAGAGATCAACCTACTTGCACACTTTTATTCACACTTGCTTCACTATTTCCACACTTCACTACGCAATTTCCACACATTTTCAGGGTGCCATTGTGTACAAACAGAACCTGTTCCTGGCCTCAGAACCCATTTTCTGTAAGAACTAAAGCACTTACAAAACCAATTACTTGACAGATAAAAGGAGGAGAGGAACAGGAGAAGGGTGAGGACGAAACAACTGATGAGACATCATGTGCCATTTTCCGCTCCACTTGTTCTTTTTCATGCTTTATTGTAAGTCCAGATAAGGACAGGAATAAAAAGCAACCAACCTACAACATGTTACAGCATRCCAACATACTCCTGTACAGACTCCACACAGTGTAAAACCAGTARTGTGTCCTTCTCAGCTATTAGGAGRTCTMTGGTYCAAAACCTACAGGGACTATCRGTAAAAAGACAGCTCCTTTTCCAAATTTATACAAACTTTAGGACCTCAAAAACTAGAAATTACAAGGTGCCATTACAYATTTTGTTACAAACACTGCTACTGGTTATAGGCMRTCATTGCCTTACACTTCRGCCCCAGAGTTTAGCTACAAATGAWGACTTTGCCAGCTCACAGATASAGCAGATTCTCCTGMAAACTGCATGTCCCAAGCACTTCATCAAACCAGACAAAATAAATGCAAGCTAAGTAAGCACTTCTGAGAGCTAACACCATTTCAAGACCTTAAATCTGCCTTTCAAGAATAGCACATATTTCAGGGGAAGGTAAAACACAGGTAACAAAAATTATTGGGAKAACTCTAAATGGACCTGCTACAGTTTTAAAAATAAAACTGCTTGATTTATGTGTACTGTTGGATATCCCTACTGGACAAGGGACTGGATACGTGAGAATTGCAGATGCTTGTGCACCAACTCCAGCATATTCAAGATATGCTTCACCTGCTTTAGGCTTGTGATACAAACAAGGAAGCAGTCTGGCTGGTTTAAGTAAGCTGCAACAGAGCCAGAATATTAAAGTAACTGACAAACTTCAGGTCCAATATTTACATTTCTATGTTTAAAAAGCAGCAGAACTAGGGTTAAACAACACCTTGACATTTAGTCTTTTTTTTTTTTTTTTGTGTGTGTCCCACTGGAACCTTGAAGCTTGACCTACAGAAGGGTGCTACTGTAAATAAAAGTCAGTAAACCAAAATCAGTACACTCCATACAGAATATGGTCTCAGGGTTCTCAGGTAGGCGCCTAAAATTGACAACAGACTAGTTTAGCATTACTCACTCTAGAGTAGATATTTCATTCACAAGTGAGATGTGAAGAGCCTAGATTTCTTCATGCCTGAATTGCATGCTAGAACCACACTATGGACCCAGAGATGAAACCAGCAAGAATAACACCATAAATACTACAAAGTTTTTCAGAGAACCGGCATCCGAGGCACTGAAAAAGCAAGGATCCACTCTACTAGCACAAACAACAGTCTTGCAAGTAACCTGACTTTAACTGTATTTACTTGATGACCTGTTTTCCTCCCACYAAGTGCTGACAGTTACCTATGTGGGATTTTTATAAGTAAATACTCTTGTCAGATATAAAGATATCAAGCACCTGGTTATATGAAGTGAAAAAAACTTCAACCCATACAAATACTTGTGGGTTTTGTTAGCAAAAAAGGAATTCTGRGAAGCTTTCATAATTCGTTTCAGTCATTAGAACACTATTTCATGAAAACTGGCTTTTTGCTATTTAAAATGAAGTAGCAAGATGAAAAAGATGATTAGAGTAAGAAAGTATCACTTCAGAAAGGGACTAAACACTGAAGTTCCATCTTTTTCCTCCACTTAAAATTCTCACCCAACCTTGCAGACCAGTCCTAACTTAAACAGCTGAATTCTGGCTGATCTACATTCTTGAATTTGTTATGCAGTTCTGAGTTACTTGGCATTTCACATTTATGTTATTTTGGTAGATCCTTACCAGGTTAATATTGTATGTTTTACAGGTCAGATCATCCAAGCTCTGGTTCTGCAGCTTTTCTGTTATTAGTGTTACCATGGTAGTTGTTCCTTTTCCACTGCTCACACGGAAGTGTTGGAGGCTCTTCAGTCYCTTCTTTCAATACTCATGAGCCATTTCTGTTTTGGTCTAGAATCTTGAGATTTATGCTTCCATCTTATTGCCACAGTTTATTTCCAAATGCTGTCAGTGTATCATGTCTGGTTTCCTGTAAAATTGGATTAGAAAAAGGAAAAAAGTCAGAGGAGTTCTTGGGTACAACATTATTAGTATCATAATAATCCAACTCTTATCTGGATTATTCCTTCATGCAGATACATCCCTATGTGACCAGTGCTGATGGTCTGGCATCTCAGAGCTCACATTCCTGCTCACAAGGAATACTCATATTTGAGGTTTCACTGACTACAACTCCAGAAAGGAAGTGAGACACATTAATGGTAAAGATCAGAGTATTTGGCTGTTTCCTACTATTGAACTGATTCTACACAGGAATTTGATCCAAGGCAGAATGAGACACTTAAGCTTTCCCTCATTTAAACTGCTGAAGTCTAAGCCAGGTATACCAGAACAACAAATGAAACATGTTGATATCCACCACACTCTTCTGCATGTTTAACATTATTTGGCATTTTAAGGCCCTCTCCCATATTGTTTCATCACTAACCCCTTCTTAATAAGAAAAGTGGAGCAGTGGGTAACTTAAACACTATAYCCACTTCCCAAACCCTCAGCTACTTTTCATATCTTGCCCTGGGATTTTTTTCAGTTTTGTTTTTTTTTAAGGTTACGTAATTGTTACCCTGCCAGCAAACACCAGATCTCGTAACCAGGACAGATTCCCATGCACATAAAAGTATCACAGACAACAGCTTTGATATCTTTATTCTGTGAGCAGTCATCTAAATCAAAAGCACTAAGTTCATCAGCTACCTCCTTTTATCCTAAAGATCCTCTATGTGTTTTTCCCCCCTACTCTCTAGTGACCTACATTAACCATTCTTGATTATTCAGGTTGGTCAAGCATATTCAGGGACCACTTATGRTCTACAAAGTGGGAAGAGATCCTCATAGAGGTACTTCCAAATTTAAACACAAGGCTTTGGGAAGGAACATTGATGCTGCCAGGACCATAAGTTTGCATCCATTTTCTAGTTTTAACATCTACAGTTAAAAAAAAAAGGCATAAAATTATTTTCAAATGTTTCCATAAAATATTGCCTCTTCTACACTACTAATTAGCTGTTTAAATAACCAGTAGTAGCAAGGAAAAAAAGCCACTTGAGGCTATGAGCCAAGTTAAACCCACTTAAAATTAYGATATTAATAGTAGTAATGGTGATGTTAGATGCTTTTAAACCTGTTGCCTTTAACTAAATCCTCAAATATGATTTTCGCAAGCTAACCAAGCACTATTTCACCTTCAACAGTCTGCTACACCATAGCCTCCCTCAGCCTGAGAACTGTCCCACAAATGTAATTTCTGCCCAACTTTTAGCCTTGTTCTTTTATCTACTTTTTTTTAATGCTATGAGATAGGATACTTTAAAATGCTCTTCCACCACCAATAATGCTACTCAGATAGCTGGAAATTCAACTGGTCTGTTTTTACTACATGTGTTTTGTCTTTCAGGAAAGCACAGGACCCAAAATATTTACATCTTGTTCTGAAATTACACTAGGTCAAATATTAAAAACCCCTCAAGTTCATACACTCACTGGATAATGCTGCATGTACACCTCAACATGAGAAGTGAAAGCCAAGTGTGGTTCACWAAATACTGAAGCCAATTTTGAGGGCAGGCATGTGAACACAACAGTATCTACAGCAGCACGATCAAACACTGCTCTGTTCCTGTTAAACCTGGTGGAGTTTAAAGTAAATCTAGAAATCTGGAATAGAAATCACAAGAAAGGCTGACTGGAGGTCAGAAGTTGCTCCTAGATACACTGAAAACATACTGAAGAGCTTTGTAACTAGTGCAAAGACTTTCAGATCTATGTTAAGGATGAACATTTCCACAAGTAGAGATGCTACTACTAAGAACCAGCTGAAAAGTTCAGCAGATTAATCACTTCTATTCAAAAAGGCCACAGAATAATTTATGGGTGTTCTTTTTCCTCAAGGAAAAATCAAAATGCATAAAACTGCCAAAGACAGGAGAAAAACTGATCTGTAATCAGTTAACTAYAATACAGTTATACTTTGCTTAGTACTTGTAATCTTCAAATGTTTCACTGCAATTTTAAGTTAGCTTAATACAAGCTAAAATAAGGAAAGAGTAGATGGAATGGTATGAAGACTTTAGTTAATGAACCAATTGAATCAAAGGATAAAGGGAAATGAAGCAAATGATAAAGCAAATGAAATCACAGACGCACAGCACTTTCAGAATTGTGCTGAATTGTACAGTTATCCACATTCATAAATCCTACCAGCTACTGAAAGGAATACTTGGGCACTGCAACCACTCAGGCCCTGACAGCATGGWGCCCAACCAGCTCTGAAACACAGGCAATGTGCAAATCCCCCCCAAAAAGTTTCATTTTGGGAACTCACACCAATAATAATTTTTCAAAAGGAGACATGCTCTATTGATGAAGATTTTATTTTTAAGTATGGGGCAGGGATGAAAAGGTGCTGTTGGCCAGAAAAACCTTCATCTACCTGCTCCCACTTTCTACTGCTCCCCCTAATGAGTAAATTCCATTTCTCAATATKAAGCACAGTCCTAAGAGCAGGGGTTGTAGTTCAGATCAGAAGAATGCTTTGCAGGTGAATTCCCTTCTCATCTTAAATAYGCTTGATCAGTACATTGGTATTAACTGTTTTACACTAGAAATCTCTTCTTACTCAGCAGTCCTTGTTAAGGATGACACAATAAATGTTTAAGTGGTCAAAATGTCACCAACACACTCCCACCGCCACCATTCTAGGCTGCAGTTCGATGTACCTCAGCTGCCATCACAATTGCCAACACATTCTCTTCTCTGGCTATTTGTGGCCCACAGCAGTGTGCCAGCACAAGTGTTTCTGCTCATCACAGAGAACTAGATCAAGCAATTTTTATAGCTGGATATAACCAAAACACTTCCTTTTGTTTCTGGGAAATGTTGTTTTCCAGCTGGATCAGCTCCCCAACCTGGTTTGCCATGAACTGGACACAAATGCCTGTGTGGGCAAATTGTGGGATGCTGACACTGCTTGTCCAAGTACCTGTCCAACTACAGCATCAGAAAAAAAAAAAGGAACATACCATACAAGAAAACCAGTTTACATCAGCACTTCCTACAGTGAGMCAGGCAGATTCTTCTTTAATTAGAAATAGGCATCTCCTTCTGAAGCATGGTTTGAACATGCCTCTCTCTTCCATCTTCCTTTTCCAATTTGTATTCCTTTGACTGGTCAAACTTACCAGCTCAAAGTGATCTGAAATCACCCCTGCAGCCRCAGCACCTTAAATCAGTGACAAACATGCTGGCTCACTCTAGTTGAACTATTTATACTCTGCAAGGAATTGCTTCCCTCATCTTTCCTAATTAACATTGGCCGTCAGGAGACAAGAGATTCTTCAGAGTAACTCTAGCTTCACTTAGCTGTTGTCATTTTAAAACTTTGGTATTATGTATTTACAAGCTTTTATAATGTGTAATATTTGTATTTTAATATAATGGATTTTATAATGTAATTATAACCTTATAAGGTCCCTCAGTACCTCCTAGAGGGAAGCTCCTCACTTTATTTTCCTATTTTTGAGGGTTTAGTTTATTTCAAGACTCTCTGCTATGATATGTATTTAATTGATTCACAGAGTAAGCTGTTTACTTTATGTACTTTTTCCACCATGCTATTTTTCTAGAGCTGATTAAAGGCAGCCAACTTTATTTTTCAGTCTCTCCTTATCATCCTCTCTATGTTTATCAGGCTGAATCCCTCTCAAACTGCTCAGCACTTCATACTAATTGGATTTTCAGTAATATGAGCCATTTGACCATCTTTGATAAGGCAATGTGGATGCTGCTGAATTTGCATGTTTTCAGCTGCCTCATGGTTAGATTTGGGCACAATCCAGTCCTGCCCTACTCTGCACAGAGCCTGGAAACACAGCCCACAGGTAACACACCTCTGCTGTCACCAGGTCTCCACAGGCAGCAGCAGAGCCAGGCACTGCCAGTTCAAACAGGAATATCCTCCAAGCCCTGAGCTAATAACAATAGGCCTTGGAGCTCCAAGTTGGATGAAATCCTACAAGATTATGGCCATCTTTCCCTTAGCACACCRTCCTTTGTGGAGTCTGATTAGGTAGGATAGTGAGCAAGCTGAGACCTCCAAGATAAACACACACAACAAAAGATGTTACTCAGTCTCTGTCCTGGGAGAGAGTTAATCTTCCTAGGATCTTGAGCTGGGGGGCAGAGGTGAGAGCTGGGGGGGAAGAGAAGCTATTTTTATTGTTGAAAGGTAGACTAATCAAAAGGAATAAATGGAATATAAAAATCAAACTCCAAATGCAAGCCAAAGCTAACATTCCTCACAGCAGYAGAATGAGCTGTGATGGAATCATTATCACCATTGTCTCTGATTTAAAGTTCTTTTCTATTCATTCTGAAGGCTGAGAAAAGTAGATTCATTATTATATCACCATAGTACTACTAAAGGAGAGAGGGTTTATTTCTTTAAAAGTTTAGCTACAAGTAGTAATGACTTGTAAAATCTCTGCCAAAATTAACAGTGCAGATAGAACAGAAGTGCTCATGTCACGAATTCTGCATCTTCTCAGTGACATCACTGGTGTCTTTTTTGGGAAGACTACTAAAAATACAGATTATCCAACCTCCCAATCAATTAAAGGATGTCAGAGGCTCATTCAATTTGACAAGCGACTTTCAAAGAGATGAAGAGTCCTGATGAAGAACACAAAGCCAATACAAAAAAAATCTCTCCTTGGCTCTAAGAAATTAAGGCAGCCAGACTCATCTCCAACCCACTTCTCCTCCTCTGCATCCTGCAGGACAAAATGTTCCAGCAACAGCTCATCTCGATGGGAAAATTTACATTTGTTTGAAGCACTTCTAACAATTTCATCTCTGTTTCTGGAAGYTCTATCTTGGAAAAAGAAGAGATGACAAGATTTTTAGATGATTTCCCCATAAGACAAATGGTGTTTCTTGGTGATGACAATCCCATTTTTTTYCTGCCTACAGCACTAAAATGACCAGTGAGAATACAAAGGGTTGTTTTCTCTGTTACTTCACATTATTTTCTAGTCTTTGCTCAGAGTGCTACATGGAACCCTTATTACCAACAATCCCATACATGCACTTAGCCTGCTCCCAGCAGAAGGAAAGGATTAGCTGGAGTCAAAATTCCAATTCGGATAAGTAGGTCCTTTAAAATATTATCTCTGCTTCAGCAAGCCAAAGTAGCTAATCACTCCTGCAGTACCAACTCCAAATCTAGATGATTTTGYTACTAGACTCTAGATGAAAGGTGGTGTGATTTTTTTGCCTCTTGGCACTTTCTGCAGCAACCAAGAAACATTTAAACATGGAAACATAACACAAAACKGATCAAGTTTTAACAGAGCATTGTCTGTCCCATTCCAGTTATGCTTGAAGAAACACTATGTTGAARACCAGCTTTTCAGAAACTGCTAAACTAATAGTTTATGCCATCTGAGAAAAAACTACAAAATATCTAGTTTCTTGCAATGCAAAATTCCAACTTCCAAAAGGAAAGAGAACATTCTACTTCTAAAATACAAATTATTTACTAAAATGCTAAGAAGTTCACAGAGAGGCTAAGCATTCCTTACAAACTAAGTCTATTAATAACTTTTAGCCCAGAAAAGTTCTTGATCGCAGGCACTTAAAAGAGAATTATTTGGACTCTATTCTTTCCAGTACTAATCTGCAGTGCAGCTATTCGGCAAAACTTCCAAAATTCCACATCAACTAAAAAAAAAAAAATCTGTTTTAATTAGAAAGTTTCTTGCAGCTGTAAATTTATCAATCAAGATTTTTGGGGATTGGTACTAAAAGGGGACACCTCCATTTCCAAAACTATCTACTTCAAGAATCTTCTCAACACCATTAACTTGCACCCCTTCATTTTCTGAGATTCTTTACTAAAAGTTTTTAAACAATGCATTAAAATAACAGTTTCTGACCAAAAGGGACAAAGAGAGAAGAGTTTATAACCCCAGTTTATAATCTGTAGAAACTGTCTTGCAACCATCTAGAAAATTCTGCTCAAATTGTAGTTGTTCTCGCTGAAGAGTTCAGATATGACAAGACAAAGGTTCAACACCACACTAACACATTCTAGAACTCCGAACAAAAAAGCCAAAGAACCCAGTTCCAACATTTGCAATTCMAAGTTTCTTTAACAGGACTGAAGAGAGATTTCATGAGCTATAGAACTGCTTCACTTTCTCCATGCAGTGCTTTCATAAGCCAGTTCTTATTAGAAAGAAACTTCAGTATTAGGAGATGTTCAAACTTAGATTCAGGTTGTCAAAACTCCAGCACAAAACTGCAAAAAGGGACAAGAGAAACAGGCTAGAAAGCATCCTTTACATCAATTAAAGGCCACCAGAGACAAGTGTCTCAGATATTCCACAGGCTCTGGAAGCACAAGACCTCAAAACTGTTTGCTGAAGAACATACATCACTTAATGTGCAAGGCCAAACTCTAGATCAGCATTTTAAGGTTAAAAACTAGGATTTGGGTTGTTCATGCCTCCAGAGATAGACGAAAATACTAGGTCCACTTACCTCAAATGCAGAAAATCCCTGAGCCCAGAATTTCACTGTTTGGCTCTAAAGCATCATCGCTAAGGCCAACTGGTCACTGAGGCAACTGAGACAAAATATAAACTGCTACTAAAATAAGACTACATCCTAACACACTTCTACTCCATCTCCCACACTTCAGATGGAAGAGCTCCTATGAGAAGGAAGGGAAGTCTCAACCATCACACAGAGCCTTTGGATTCCACTTTACTTAAGAGATGTTTAGATGATATGCTAGAAAGAGGTTAAAGGTAATACTTGGGTATTACCTTTGATGGTATGGTTTCTCATCCTTCAGCTTGGGTATTACCTTTGATGGTATGGTTTCTCATCCTTCAGCTTGGGTATTACCTTTGATGGTATGGTTTCTCATCCTTTTAGCCCAGAAAACACATACAAAATAAAGACTTAAATACTTTAATACATTTTGAATAGGAAACAAAATATTTTACATGATGGGCTGTTGTAATAAATATACCACCCTTTACTTCTCAAGTTACTGTCAGTGGTTTTGGTTTGGTTTTAGACCAAGYTGAGAGTCTCCTTCCAGAAAGGAGAAAGAAGGGTGGAGACAGACAATGTTAAACCTTTGTCACAGTTTATAACGTACATTTCTCAAAGCAACAGAAGTGRTGAAGTAAGCTCAAGAGACTTTTTCCAGGTCATACCTAATTAAMGCAGGGAATATATCGCTACACAAAACTAGGGCTAAGAACTCAACTCAGCCAGAGGTTAAAGCATTTTTTATTGCCAACTCATATCAGGAAGAAGTCAGTCTCTCAGGTTAAACCTGTCTTTGAGACTTGAAGACCACCTAATACTCGTATCATAGACAAGTCATCCTGCATCTTTTAAAGTATTTTTGTCAGACAGGACAACAGATGAGCTGTGCCTTGTGTCTGATGCTGTACAAAGATGCTGTTCCAAGATGCTTGTGTTACTTACACTCTTTCCTAAAATAATCCACCACAATGACAGGCACGGATTTATTAATTTTGCTTAAGAATATTTACATCTACTCTGTTTGGAGTTCCATTTGAATGAGCCATCAGGGCTGGCTCATGACCAGTCATCTCTCTGCAATCTGAGATTTGGACTCTCTCTCCTCCTCAGCMCTACTGCAGAAAAGCCTGAGGCTACGATGTGATGTTGAGGAACAGAAGTCTGATCTACTGAGGCTTGAAYACATGAACACCAAGCCCTTGGCTTTTGCCATAATTATTAACTAAATGAGCTAATAGTCATTATTGCAAGACTACACTACTCAAACCAAGAGTTAYTGCCGGTTTAAGCAATTCAGAATAAAACCTAGTGGGCAATCACCACTCTTTTACTGTAACTTTCAGTCTGTATTACTAAAAGCTCAAAGCTCAGGTCCTACACAAATTACTTTYACCTCCACACACACTGCTTTAATAAATATGCCATTTAAAACCAGTGGAAGTATTTAATTCATATACAAAGCCTCCAGTAAGATACAAAATCCAGACTCAAATAGTAGTTTATAATGGCAACATTAGTGTTTGGAGAAATCTACCTACCTAGCACACTTTCACTAAAGCAAGTGATCCAGACTGTACAAGATCCATGAGGTTTTTTCTTTATT